>NC_080168.1:14316512-14437627 GCF_950295315.1 Erinaceus europaeus
TAAAAGATTAAACATTTTTGTATGTGTTGAATGAGACAGTGAGAAATTGAGAGAGAAGTGGGGGTGGACATGGAAGAAAGAGAGACACCTGCAGCATGCTTCACCACTTAGGAAGCTTCCCCCCTGCAGGTGGGGATCAAAGATTTGAACTCAGGTCCTTGCTCATTGTGACATGTCTACTCTACTGAGTGTGCCACCAGATGGCTCCCAAGATTTTTTTAATTGCCACCAGAGTTATTGCCAGGGTATGATGCCTGCATGTCTCCACTGCTACCAGTAGACATCTTCCTCCCCCCTGTAGAAAGAGGAGAGAAAGAGAGAGAGAGAGAGAGAGAGAGAGAGAGAGAGAGAAGGAGAGAGAGAGAGAGAGAAGGAGAGAGAGAGAGACCACAGTACTGCTCAGCTCTGGCATATGCATACAGCAGTGCCAGGAATGGAACCTGGGGCCTCAGTCATGCAAGTCCTGTGCTCTCCCTGTGGAGGTCTCTCTCTCTCTCTCCTCTTTTGTTCCTTTATTTAAATGAGACACATGATCATCCCACTGCCCCTTTGTAGGTATTCCTATTCGCCCTTTGAAGAGTCTGCAGGGGGTGGGGAGAGGGCTCTCCTTGGTCCCCTTTTTACCTGGCTTTATTTGATGTTGGACTGGGTTTGTCCCCCACAGTTCCAGCTCTTTTCTGCTGCAGCTACTGATCCACACTGCCTCCTCGCCGAAGGGGCACCATTGTCACATAGATAATAAGCCACAGAACATTCTGGAAGCCAGTATAAGGGGCTTTGCTTCCTAACCGTTGCTGTTTTACAGATCTGACCCCTGATAATTTCAGAAGGCAACAATTTTATGACCGGTCCCATGGTAAGTGCTCCTATTTCTCTCTCCTTAGACAGATGACAACAAACCCTTCTCTGATCCCTCCAGAGCCCCCCGAAGCCATTTCACTGTAGAGACCCTACACACACACACACACACACACACACACACACACACACACACATTCACACACACACACACACACACATACACACACACATTCACACACACACACACACACACACATTCACACACACACACTCACAGACACACTCACACACATACACACACACACATTCACACATACCACACACACTCACAGACACACTCACACAACACACACTCACAGACACACTCACACAACACACACTCACAGACACACTCACACAACACACACACACATACACACACACACACACACACACACACATACGTGTGCATGCAGAAATATATTCAGAGGAAAACTAAAAGAACAGCTTAAGCTTCCATTGCAAATCATTACAAAGGTAACCTTGGAATGGTTGGGCAATGGAACACCCAATTGAGAGCACATGTTACCATGCCTAAGGACCAGGGTTCAAGCCTCACTCCCCACTTGCAGGGGGAAGCTTCATAAGCAGTGAAGCAGTACTACAGGTCAGCCTATCTATCTATCAATATCTACCTATCTATCAATATCTATCTATCAATATCTATCTATCTATCTATCTATCTATCTATCTATCTATCTATCTATCTATCTTCTATCTCCCTCTTCCTCGTTTCTCCTCGTCTCTATTCAATAAATGAATGCATAAATAAAATGTTAAAAATTAAGTGAAAAGCAAGGACAGGAAACCCCAGACCAGGACTGGGAGTTAGCTCAGCTGGTAGAGTGTCCAAGTCCTGGGTTTGAGGCCCAGCACTGGGGGAGCTTCATGGATGGTGGGGCATTGCTGTGGTGTCTTTCTCCTATTTATCTCTTTCTTTTTCTGAATATAAAGAGCAAGAACCAGCTCACAGAGGGAGTCTGTCCAGTAGTGGTATTGTGCATGCTCTGGGTTCTGTCTCTGTATTAAAAAGTTCATTTAGGTTTAGGAGAGAGAGGGAAAGAGAGAGAGGGAGAGAGAAAGAGACGGGGGGGGGAGGGAGAGAAGCATCACAGTACTGCTCAGCTGTGGTGTACGCATACAGCCAGTACAGTTCACACATCACAGTGCTCAAGGGCCTAAGGTCAAGTCTCTCTGGTCCTCAGCTGCAGTGGGAGAAGCTTCATGAGTGGTGAAGCAGGTTGCTCTCTGTCTCTGTCTCTCTCCCTATTTCTTCCTTTCCTCTGCACTTCTTTCTGTCACTATTCAAAAAATGAATAAATAAAATAAAATAATTAAAAATAAATAAATCTCACTCAAAGGCACTGAACCTCACAAGACATCAAGAATGGTACAGGCTGTCTTCATTAGCTTTATCTCTGGCCCTGGGGGATTCTCTGGAAAGTGCAAACTCTCCCAATCTCTTTTTTTCTCTCCACTTACTCCTATACTTTGCTTTAAGAAATGAAATGAAGAGTTTTTTAATTTCCCACATTCAAATATTTTAAGCATTTTATTTATTTTAATGAGAAAGATGAAGAGGGGAGGGAGGGAGGGGGAAGGAGAGAGAGAGAGAGAGTCCAGAGCACTGCTCAGCCCTGGCTTGTGCTGGTGCTAGGGTTTGAACTTCGAACCTCAGAGCCTCAGGTATGAGAGGTAGCTCACTTGGTCAAGAACATGCTCCAGGCCCTGGAGGAGTAGCAGTCCCTGCCCTGTGGGCTCCCTGCAGTGACACTGTTCTCACTGGAGAGAAAGGAGCATAGGATTCAGCCAGGACAGCCTGAGCTCAGAGTGAGGAAGTCCAGGTGAGGAAGGAAGGGAAGCCGTCACTCTCCTGGGGAGTCTGGCTCTGTCTTTCTCACTGACTCAGAGTGTCTGAGTGCAAGCAGCTTTGGACCTGGAATGGCCTGACACAGCTTACAGGTTCCTTTCTACCTCCAGAGGCCATGAGAACCGTCCCTCTTCCTGGAAACAGGAATTTCCGGAGCCAGTGGTACAGAGGAGGAATAAATAGTGGTGAAGAATAAGACCTGAGGTGAGGTGACAGTTTAAAATGGGGGTCAGCTGGAAGGGAGGGGCTCACTGGTTGACCTGTGTGAGGTCCTGGGTTCAATTCCTGGCACCACATGGGAGCAACAAAGAGTGACTGTGAATGGTGGAGCCATGCTTCTCTCTCTCTCAAAATAAGACAAGGGCCAGATGGTGGGGCACTCAGTTGAACACACATTACCATACACAAGGACCCCTTCTCAAGCTCCCCATCCCCCACCTGCAGGGAAAGAAACTTCACTAGAAGTGGAGCAGTGCTGCAGCTGTCTCTCTTTCTCTCTCCCTCTTTCTCTCTCTCCCTTATATCTCAGTTTCTCTGTGTCTCTATTTAATAAATGTGTCTCTATTTAATAAAGTAATAAAATATTTTTAAAAAATAAAAATAAAAAAAAATTACTCTGGGAAGGTGGTCCAGTAGGTCAGAATGCCCACAAAGAGCCTGAGTTCAAAAAGTAAAGACCCAAAATGGATTAAAGGACTGAATTTTGGGGGCCAGGCAGTAGTGCAGTGAGTTAAGTGCACATGGCATGAAGTCCAAAGACCCGTGTAAGAATCCTGGTTTGAGCCCCAGCTCTCCACCTGCAAGGGGGTTGCTTCACAAGCAGTGAAACAGGTCTGCAGGTGTCTATCTTTCTCTCTCTCTCTGTCATCTCCTCCTCTCTCGATTTCTCTCTGTCCTATCCAACAACAATGACAACAATAACAACAATAATAACAACAGAGATAAACAACAAGGGCAACAAAAAGGAAAAAATAGCCTTCAGGAGCAGTGGATTCGTAGTGCAGGCACCAAGCCCCAGTGATAATAACCCGAGGCAAAAATAAATAAATAAATAAATAAATAAATAAATAAATAAATCAGGAAACTGAATTTCTTGAGGCAGATGCCTCAGAACTGCTACTTTCTTGCTTCTGCCAGTTCACACCCCCTCTCTACCTGCTCTCCCTACTTCCACATGTCTTTCTGTCTTCTCTTCAGTCTCCTTCTCCTTCTGTCCCTTCTGGCTCTTGAATTTTCTGTCCCTGAAGGTCAAGTCTCTCCACTCTCAGCAAAGGGACACACAGTGCAGAGAGCAGCCCTGTAGTCCGGTCGTGGCCCAGTCTTGGCGCCTTGACAATGGCCCAACCTCCCCCTTGCTTTCCTCTCTGTGGAGGTTCGTGAGCAATGGGGTCCAAGTGGAAGCCCACCTCCTCACCTCCCCCCACTGGTGGGCTTGTCCTTTTTCTTAAAATTTTTCTGTAGAAAGGCAACATAGATGAAAGATCAAAGACTGAATGAATGAATGAATGAATGAGTGAATGAATGTCTGAGTGGCTGAATAAATGAGTGTGCTTACCTGCAGTTCCCCATCCTTAGATGACCTCAGCTGCCTCTCTGTTGGAAAAATGGATTCTGCTCCCCCACCTGTACCAAGTGAGACTAGTATGAGCCCAGACCCTGGCTGCAGCCTTTCCCCAATGCCCCTGTAGCCCCTCTCTTTTGAAGACCCGAGTCCCCTCTTTGGGGTGCTTCTCCAGCCCCAGCAATGCCTGTCCTCCTTTCCCTTTGCTCATGGAGCTGGCTGCCTTGCAGAGCTGCTCGGTCTCCATCACCATCTTGAATTCCTCTTCTTGTTTTGTTTTTTTTTCTTTTAAAGATTTTATTTATTTATTTATGAGAAAGATAGGAGAGAGAGAAAGAGAGAAAGAACCAGACATCACTTTGGTACATGTGCTGCCAGGGATTGAACTCAGGACCTCATGCTTGAGAGTCCAATGCTTTATGCATTGGGCCACCTCCCGGACCACACATTTTCTTGTTTTTAATGGAAGTGACATTGCATTATGGCATTACATACATTACAGGTACACATTAAAAACCAACATGTGTGTAGGTTATCTGAAGTTTGCCAGTGTAAGTCCAATTATTTTAGGCTCCTTTTCCAGTAGTGCTGGGGCTCTGAGTCTTAGGCCTCTGTAGCAAGAATACAAACTGAGCACCACAGACTCTAATCTTTCCATTTTATTTCCTAACAGGAAAACATGCAGGAAGAAATAGAAATCCTGGCAAAGGGAGACTCTCCGTGAACTGTGCAAGTTTTCTTTTGACTGGTTCCAGCCACCAATAAATGTCCCAGTTTTTGCTCTTTCTTCTACTGCTTGATGAATTGTTTACAAATAGAATAGTCTGGGTCCTTGAGATGGTTTGGTAGGGAGAGTGCCTATTTTGCCATGCACATGACACAGATTCAAACAAGGACTCCACTCGGAGGGGGGAGGTTTAGTATTGTGGTATCTTTCCGTCTCTCTCTGTCTTTCCATCTCTGTATCTCTTTTTTCTATTTGAAAAGTATGACCTAAAGCAGTGAGGCTCTGATGATGAGAGAGAAAGGGAGAGAGAGAGAGAGAAAGAGATAGAGAGAGAGAGAGAGAGAGAGAGAGAGAGAGAGAGAGAGAGAAGTAAAGAAAATAGAAAAAAAAATCTACCCTTCACCTTATCTTGGACAGAATTGAAGGAATCATGTTAAGTGAGAAGCCAGAAATGCATATGGGATGGTCTCAGTCATAGACTTAAGTTGAGAAAGAAAAGAAGGGGGACACAAAGTAGAACTTGGGTTGGATTTGGTGTATTGCACCAAAGTAAAAGACTCTGGGAGGTGGGGGTGGGGGTGAGGGTGGGGGAATCAGGTCCTGGTGCAAGATGGTGGAGGAGGAGGACCTAGACTGGAGGTGACTGTGTTTTGCAGAAAACTGAGAAATTTTACACATGTACCCATAGTTGTACTTACTGTAAACCATTAACCCCCCAAGTTAAAAAAAAATCTACCCAATTTTCAGATGAGAAGTTAGTGGGGTTGGGGTGGGCTGGGCAGTGGCACACACAGTTAAGCACACATATTACCATGTGCAAGGACCTGGGTTCAAGCCCCAGCTTCCCACCTGTAGAAGGTTGGCTTCATGAGCAGTGAAACATTCCTTTTTTTTTTTTTTATTTAAGAAAGGATTAATTAACAAAACCATAGGGTAGGAGGGGTACAATTCCACACAATTCCCACCACCCAATCTCCATTTCCCACCCCCTCCCCTGATAGCTTTCCCATTCTCTATCCCTCTGGGAGCATGGACCCAGGGTCATTGTGGGTTGCAGAAGGTAGAAGGTCTGGCTTCTGTAATTGCTTCCCCACTGAACATGGGCGTTGACTGGTCGGTCCATACTCCCAGTCTGCCTCTCTCTTTTTAAGGTGTGTCTCTGGGGAAGCTGAGCTCCAGGACACATTGGTGGGGTCTTCAGTCCAGGGAAGCCTGGCCAGCATCCTGGTGGCATCTGGAACCTGGTGATTGAAAAGAGAGTTAACATACGAAGCCAAACAAATTGTTGAGCAATCATGGACCCAAAGCTTGGAATAGTGGAGAGGAAGTGTTAGGAAGATACTCACTGCAAACTCTAGTGTACTTCTGCTTTCAGGTATATATTTTGCAGTAGATTATGGATACGTGTGAATATAAGCTCTCTCTCATAGAAACTGGTGTATATCTAGGTTTTGGGACTTTGTTAGAAAGTGAACTACGTGAGATGAAATTAGAGTGTACTATAAAAGGAAAGGTCTCACCCGAGTAATGAAGCTGAAGGGTTGTCATTCCACACGTGAAGTCTCTAGACACAGTCTGAAGTGAAGCATGTTGAGGTGGCAATCGTTGCGTTGGTTAGGTTGTGATCGGCGGATGCAATATTATTTGATATGGATTGGGAGAGGCATACGGGAAAGTGGGCCCTATCCAAGGGCTCCAGGACTGGGGGAAGTAGGGGCTCTATAGTGGAGATGTGAGGTTCCTGCTGTCTTAGGGTTCAAAAAGACAATGGATAGTTAATGTTATCATCACATTATTTGGTAATTGGGTTAACTTTGAAAAGTCCCTTTGTTAGGGTTTGCTGTACAGTACCCAGTATCTTGTATCTAGCTGTGCTATTGGCAGTGAAACATTTCTACAGGACTCTTTTTCTCTCTCCTTTTCTATCTCCTCCCCTCTCAATTTCTTTTTGTTCTATTCAATAAAATATAAATAAATAAATAGATAGATAGATAGATAGATAAATAAATAAAGGAAAAAATGTCTGCCAGGAATAACACTGAGCTTAGTGGCAATAAATAGATAAACAAATGTCTTGGTGGAAGATGAACAGCTATGAACAAGCCTCTCTGTAAAAGTGTCTTCTTGCAACTTGCAACTTGCAGCTGAACAGTGGTGACCTCTCTCCATCGGCAGCTGTGAGGAGGGCTGTCCCATACCCAGTGACATAGAGGGTGGGGGTCCTGGGACTACACACAGCACCCAGCATGAACTGTGTTGCCTGTCCTTGCCCTATTTCCTGCTGCGATTGATAATTGCCCAGAGCTCAAATATTTACTGTTCTTCCTCTTCCCTTCTCTCTGGAATGTTTCAGGAGGCCACAGACCAGGTCACATGGGAGTGACCTGGGGAAGGTGCATGTTAGGGACGCAGCCCAGTCAGCCCTCATGGGATGGGTCAGGGGGTGCCTCGGATTTAGCACCTGCCAGCACCCTCACCCAGTGTGGGGCACCTTGGGAGAGAGGGAGGTGTGCCCATTTTTTGCTCTTTTCAGTCCTGGCCAGCAGTGACAGCAACTGGGTGTCCACCCTGAGGTTCTCTTCACATACATTTCACAGTCCCTGAGCAACCTTGGTGTGTGTGTGGCGGGGGGGTGTTAGTGCCTTAGCCAGAGAGGAAAAGGGGGTGATAATTCTCTAGAATGTTCTGTGCCTCAAAGGTGCTAAGCTCTGGCCTTCACAATGAAACTCAGATGCGGCTAGAAAAAAAGCTTACCCCAGAGTAGACGTGTGTGTCCCTGGGTTCAAGTCCAGAAGACCAGACTCTTCTTTTGTTTGCTCTTTTTTTTCTGCTCCCCTAGACTGTGGTGTCCCAGCAGTCACCAACCTGAGGAGGGAGGGTTGAGCTGAGGACACCCCCTGCCACTGAGCCATCCTGAGGACCCCCCTCCCAGCTTGAGAACAAAGCCTCACGGTAACAGAAAAACTCTCAGACTTCTGTAATTCACATACTTAAGGCAGGATGTTTATCCAAACCTTATAACCTTTCTTTAATTTATTTTAAAATTTGTATTAGTGCTTTAATAATGATTAACAATATTGTAAGATAACAGGGGTGTAATTCCATATAGTTCCCACCACCAGAGTTCTGTGTCCCATCCCCTCCATTGGAAGCTTCCTTATTCTTTATTCCTCTGAGAATATGGACCAAAATTCTTTATGGGATGCAGAAGATGGAAGATCTGGCTTCTGTAACTGCTTCTTCACTGAACATGTACATTGGAAGATGACTCCATACCCCCAGCCTGTTTCTCTCTTTTCATAGTGGGGTAGGGCTCTGGAGAGGGAAGGTGCTGGGACACATTGGTGAGGTCGTCTGCCCAGGGAAGTCAGGTTGGTGACATGGTAGCATCTGTAACTTGGTGACTGAAAGGCGGTAAGATATAAAGCAGAACAAATTGTCTAATAAATAGGGACCCAAAGAGAAAAGAGGGAAAGAGAGGGGAAAAGAAAGATAGACACCTGCAGACCTGCTTCACCACCTGTGAAGCAACTTCCCTGCATGTGGGGAGCCGGGGGCTCGAACCAGGATCCTTCTGCCAGTCCTTGCGCTTTGTGCCACCTGTGCTTAGCCTGCTGCGCTACCGCCCAACTCCCCAGACTTTATTATTTTAATATGAGAGAGAGACCAGTGCACTGCTCAGCACTGCCATAAGATGGTGCTGGGAATTGAAGCCAAGACCTCAGGCATGAAAGTCTGATGTTTTACCACTGCACATCTCTCTGGCTTTAAGCATTTATTTCACATTATATATTTATATAAAGGTAGAAAAAAATTGAAAGGAGAATGGGGGAGAAAGGGAAGAGAAAAAAAGAGAGAGACACCTGCAGCACTGCTCCACCATTCATGAAACTTTCCCTCTACAGGTGGGGACCTGGGGCTTGAACCTGGGTCCTTGTGAATGATCACATGTGCGCTCTACTGGGTATGCCACTGTCTGGCCTCCTATTTCCTATTATATTGTAAGTCAGTGTTCAGCTTAGTTAAGTTCCTGCCCTCACTCCTATCCTCTCTGTGTTTATGTTTTGTCTGTGTGGGGCACAGGTTTTTTTTTTTTTTATTAGTTATTTAATAATGATTAACAAGACTATGATATAACAGGGCTATAATTCCATACAGTTCCCTCCACCAGAGTTCTGTGTCCCATCGCTCCACTGCTTTGTTATTCTTTATCCCTCTAGGAGTATGAACCAATAGTCTTTTCTCTTTTTAAAAATTTTTAAAATTTATTTTAAAAAGGATACATTAACAGAACCATAGGAAAAGAGGGGTACAACTCCACACAATTCCCACCACCAGATCTCCGTATCCCATCCCCTCCCCTGATAACTTTCCTGTTCTTTATCCCTCTGGGAGTATGGACCCAAGGTCATTGTGGGGTGTGGAAGGTTGAAGGTCTTGTTTCTGTAATTGCTTCCCCACTGAACATGGGTGTTAACAGGTCGATCCATACTCCCAGCCTGTCTCTCTCTCTCTCTCTGGGGAAGTGGAGCTCCAGGACACATTGGTGGGGTCCTTATGGGATGCAGACAGTGGGAGTTCTGGCTTCTGTAATTGCTTCTCCACTGGACATGGGCATTGGCAGGTCAATATATACTCCCAGATAGCAAAAGCGTATTTTATTTTTGATGGTGCCTACTCACCTTAAAATGTAATGTAAACTTCACTCTGCCAATGTAGTTCGCGGACCATCATTTTCTCACTAACAGGACCACCCTAAGGGGAACTGTTGGGCTGAGGGCTGAGAGGAAAGCCTTTTATAGAGGTCTTGAGCCATGTCCCAGGCTGGCCATGGAGGGAGGGTTTGAGTCCTTGTAACTCCATTAGCTTCTTTCTGCTGCCTGAATGCACATTTAGTGAATTAAAACAGCTCTAATTACTAGATTGTACTTGTGATGGTTTGTAGTGGGTCTCCAGGGACAGCAGCCAGGGTATGAGTGGAACTGCGTTCCTCCTTCAGGTTGCTGGGAAAAATGCAATTCCTCATCTTTACCAGCTTCTATCAGCTGCCCTTATTCCTAGGGCTCAGACCTCGCCCTCCAACTTCAAAGCAAAAGGCTCCACAGCAAAAGAAACCTGCCCCCAAACTAAGAGACCCTCACAGAATGGGAGGAGATCTTTACATGCCATACATCAGATAAGGGGATAATAACCAAAATATATAAAGAGCTTGCCAAACTCAGCAACAAGAAAACAAATGACCCCATCCAAAAATGGGGAGAAGATGTGAACAGAATATTCATCAAAGAAGAGATCCAAAAGTCCAACAAGCATATGAAAAAATGCTCCAAGTCATTGATTATCAGAGCAATACAAATAAAGACAATGAGATACCACTTCAATCCTGTGAGGATGTCATACATCAGAAAAGATAGCAGCAACAAATGCTGGAGAAGGTGTGGGGTCAAAGGAACCCTCCTACACTGCTGGTGGGAATGTCAATTGGTCCAACCTCTGTGGAGAACAGTCTGGAGAACTCTCAGAAGGCTAGAAGTGGACCTACCCTAAGAACCTGCAATTTCATCTCCTGGGGATATATCCTAAGGAACCCAACACACCCATCCAAAAAGATTTGTGTAAACCTATGTTCCTAGCAGCATAATTTATAATAACCAAAACCTGGAAGCAGCCCAGGTGTCCAACAACAGATAAGTAGCTGAGCAAGGTGCGGTCTATATACACAATGGAATACTACTCAGCTATCAAGAATGATGAATTCACCTTCTTTACCTCATAGTGGATGGAACTTGAAAGAATCATGAGATAATCCAGAAACAGAAGGATGAATATGGGATGATTTCCCTCACAGGCAGAAGCTGAAAAATAAGAACAGAAAGTATTGGTGGTATTGCACCAAAGTACAGGGCCTGGGTGTGTGTGTGGGGAGGGGTTTTCAGGTCCTGGAGAATCATGGTGGAGGGAGACTTAGGCTTAGGGTGAGAGTGTTTTACAGAAAACTGAGGAATATTACACACATACCAACAAGTGTGTGTGTGTGTGTGTGTTTATTTATTTATTTTGCCTCGAGTTATCACTGGGGCTCATGCTAACACTATGAATCCACTGCTCTCTAGGACAGAGAGAAATTGAGAAGGGAGGAAGATAGAGGAGAGAGAAAGAGAGACTCCCGAAGACCTGCTTCACCACTTGTGAATCATCTCCACTGAAGGTGGGGAGTGAAGGCTCAAACACAGATCCTTGTGTGGGTCCCTGCGCTTTATACTATGTGTGCTTAACTGAGTGTGCCACTACCTGCCACCACCCCCAGGAACAGTATTTACTGTAAACCATTAACCCCCCCCCCCAACAAAATAATTTAAAAAGCAAAGGATCCAGACCCCTGCCTCCTCCTCTCATGGCCAGTTCTCTCCTGTGTCCCTGTCTCAAATATCTTCACAGTCACCCCACCAGCCCAGTGACAGGTGTCTATCTCAAGATCATTATCTTAAGCAACATTTCCGAAAACCCCTGTGCTCTGTGTGTAGGAAGAAAGACATCAATATACGCCCCTCCGGATTCTTCAAAGGTATGCAAATGAGTTAACAAGCAGGAAGCAGATTAGCAGGAGAAAAAAAAAAAAACAAGAGAAATCGGTTAACAGCTTCAATACCTACCCTGTACCTTTGGGAGGGACCTAGGGGTTCTGAGACCATACACCTGTGCAAGCCCCAGGTATGGAGCCTACCCCTTGAGTGCAAAGGAGTTTGGGAGGAGAGAGAAGGTGAAGTGAGAGGGAGCTAAGTTCCTTTTTCTCCAGAAAAAGAGGAGGAAGGTATGGAAGAATGAGAGGAAGTGCCAAGACTCTATTTCTTGCCATCCCTGGGCTGTCCCTGGAGATACAGGCTGTGGAGGAGAGGTGGCGACTCCCTGTATCCTCAAGCACCCACCCAGGAGTCCTGCACCCCAGTCTGTCTTGTTCAGAGGCTCCTCAGGGCTCCAGGTAAAGTGTGTGTGTGTGTGTGTGTGTGTGTGTGTGTGTGTGTTGGGGTGGGGCGCACTGTTTCCTGAAACACCCCATTAGCTAAACAGGCCACCTGGTTTCTGTCACTTGGGCCCAGGCTGGGCCTCTTCAGCCTGGGAAAGTGGAGCTGACTGACATTCTTTCTTTTCACCTCCAAACTGACCTGCTTTTGGCTTCTGCTCAGTGGAAAACTGGTGCCCCACCCTCTCCACACCAGAGCCAGACAGAGCCAAGGTCAGAAAATCAGGAGCCCTGTATAAAGACGCTTGGGCCTTACTCTTCCCGGGAGCTGAGGTGCTGGGGATCAAGGTGGAGGGAAGCAGGGCAGGAGAGTAGCCTCAGGGGCACTAGGTGGCAGGATTTGCTCAGCTCAGCTCAGCAGGCTGCAGAGAAGGCAGCCTGGCAGCTCCCCCAGTCCCAGGAACTAGGTCACAGTTAAATATGTAAATGCCTGTCTATCTCCTTGGCCCAGGTGCAAGGACAGTGACCTTCCCCAAAGGCAGGACTCTCCTTGGCTGCAGCAGCTTCTGTGGTCTCCCTGACTCCTTCTCATCACCCCCAGTCCCCCTTCTTTGCTGCTTTGTCTCACCATGCCCCTCTCCTGTGCCTACCCCTCCCTCAGTGCTTGCTGGAGACACCACTCAGCTCAGCACCTGGTGACTCAGAGGGAGGGTGCTCTATTCCAAGGCCTGGGGTTGGGGACATTCTATTCTCAGCTCCTGGCCACAGAGCTCTGCTGGAAACAAAACTCAAATGTCCAAGAAAAGGCATGAAGTCCTTTGGTCAGAAAAAAAGGCAACGTACCCAATCATCATTATCAAAGGGGAGCATTACACTACAAAGTGAAAGACCCAGCACTCTTTAAAAATCTCCTGTGGGAGCCAATATCATACTCAGTGATGAAAAACTGGAAGCATTTTCTCTCATATCAGGTACTAGACAGGGATGCCCACTATCACCATTACTATTCAACATAGTGTTGGAAGTTCTTGCCTTAGCAATCAGGCAGGAGCAAGGAATTAAAGGCATACAGATTGGAAGAGAAGAAGTCAAACCCTCCCTATTTGCAGATGATATGATAGTATACATAGAAAAAGCTAAGGAATCTAGCAAGAAGCTTGTGGAAATCATCAGGCAATACAGTAAGGTGTCAGGCTACAAAATTAACATTCAAAAGTCAGTGGCATTCCTCTATGCAAACACTAAGTTAGAAGAAGCTGAAATCCAGAAATCAATTCCTTTTACTATAGCAACAAAAACAATAAAATATCTAGGAATAAACCTAACCAAAGAAGTGAAAGACTTTTATACTGAAAATTATGAGTCACTACTCAAGGAAATTGAAAAAGACACAAAGAAGTGGAAAGATATTCCATGTTCATGGCTTGGAAAAATTAACATCATCAAAATGAATATACTACCCAAAGCCATCTACAGATTTAATGCTATTCCCATCAAGATCCCAACCACATTTTTTAAGAGAATAGAACAAATGCTACAAATGTTTATCTGGAACCAGAAAAGACCTAGAATTGCCAAAACAATCTTGAGAAGAAAGAGCAGAACCGGAGGCATCACACTCCCAGATCTCAAATTGTATTATAGGGCCATTGTCATCAAAACTGCTTGGTACTGGAACATGAACAGACACACTGACCAGTGGAATAGAATTGAGAGCCCAGAAGTAAGCCCCACACTTATGGACATCTAATCTTTGACAAAGGTGCCCAGGCTATTAAATGGGGAAAGGTAAGTCTCTTCAACAAATGGTGTTGGAAACAATGGGTTGAAACATGCAGAAGAATGAAACTGAACTATATTTTACCAAACACAGAAGTAAATTCCAAGTGGATCAAGGACCTGGATGTTAGACCAGAAACTATCAGATACTTAGAGGAAAATATTGGCAGAACTCTTTTCTGCATAAATTTTAAAGACATCTTCAATGAAATGAATGCAATTATAAAGAAGACTAAGGCGGGGCAGGTGGTGGCGCACCTGGTTAAGCGCATATATCACAGTGCGCAAGGACCCAGGTTCAAGCCCCTAGTCCCCACTTGCAGGGGGAAAGCTTCATGAGTGGTAAAGCAGGGCTGCAGGTGTCTTTCTATCTCTCTATCACCCCCTTCTTTCTCAATTTCTGGCTGTATCTATCTAATAAATAAATAAAGATAATAATAATAATAATAAAAGAAAACTAAGGCAAGTATAAACCTATGGGACTACATCACATTAAAAATCTTCTGCACATCAAAAGAAACCACTACCTGAACAAAGAGACCTCTCACAGAATGGGAGATCTTTATATGCTATATATCAGACAAGAGTTTAATAACCAAAATATATAAAGAGCTTGCCAAACTCAACAACAAGAAAACAAATGACTCCATCCAAAAATGGAGAGAGGACATGGACAGAATATTCACCACAGAAGAGATCCAAAAGACAGAGAAACACATGAAAAAAATGCTCCAAGTCTTTGTCAGAGAAATGCAAAGTTGTCTTCACTGGAAGGACTAGAAAGGCCACCTGGCCAAAGCCTTTCTCTCTGGCTGTACACCTCTCAGCTAGATGTTAGAAATCAAGGATGTTCACTGCAGTTCTCCCGTCTGGCTTCCTGTTCAACTAATCACACCTGGGTTGGGACAGAGATTCCTTCACTGGGAGGAGATTATGGTCAGAACAGATTCATCTAGTTAAGCTCAGATGCTGCATATTCTAAGCATCCTTTTATGTGTCATGGGTTGGCTCAAGCCTTGTGAGATTGGGACCTCCAGTGCCTCAGAATGTAGCTTTATTTGGAGACAGATTCATAGCAGCTTGATTAGTTCAGCTGAGAGAGGTGGGTCCCTTCATCCAACATGGCTGCCGTTGGATGCTGTGGTCATCTTCCCCGTTGTTGATCCCTCTGGGAGTATGGACCAAAATTATTTTTGGGATGCAGAATGTGGGGGGGAGGTCTGGCTTCTGTAATTGCTTCTCCACTAGACATGAACATTGACAGGTGGGTCCATACCCCCAGCCTGTTTCTATCTTTCCCTAGTCAGGTAGGGCTCTGAGGAGGTGGGGTTCTGGGACATATTGGTGAGGTCATCTGCCCAGGGAAGTCAGGATGGAATCATAGCAGTGTCTGCAACTATGTGGCTGAAAAGCAGTAAGATTGTATGCGTGTATTTTAAAAATGTGGGATTTTTTTAATGTGCTAAAATTGAATTGATTAAAGACTGGGAAGATAAAACTTGCCTGTGAGTTTACTTTTTAGACATTTCAAGAAATGTGTGGTGAGATCTCTGCCCTTCCAAGCGTTAGGCTGTAGGGGAAGGCAAGACCAGCAGCAGCAGATTTGACACTTGAATAGGAGGTGGGTATTACCCCTTGCTTTTCTTTACATACTCAGTTTTCCAAAGGAAGCCCATTAAAAAAAAAAAAAAATATATATATATATATATATATATATATATATATATATTCCCTGAACATCTAGTATGTCCAAATGTTTGTTTGACACCGAGAAAGAGTAGGTCAGAGGAATTTGGGGGTAGATGCTATTTTTTTATTCATTTTAATTTGAGGTTGTATTTTAAAGGCATTGGTGATCCAACCCTTTGTACTCAGCATTCTGCATGGTTTCATTGAAAAATCAGTGTTGGCTATGAGTAAAATCCCACTGAAGGATTGGAAAGGATGACTTCATCTAGAACCCAAAATGGTCTTCATATTTGTTCTTTGAGTTGTTTTCTAACTGAGAGGAGAGCTGACATAATTTATGAGCAGGGTGGGGGGTGGGGGGGTGGTGATGAGTCAGTGTTTAGGTCTGAAATTAATTGATGGGCACTTTGAATCTTAATAGTCTTCAGCCCACTGACAAGTTGTTGCACGCACAAGTGCAAACTGCTCATAAGGCATACTTGACCTAACATGTGAGCTCCTAAAAACATCTGCTTCACATTCCTCTCATCGAATCTCCTCTGGGCTGGTATTTCCATTAGGCATATAAAGCATATAGGACACATGAAACTTTTAAAGAGTCCAGGAGAATAATTGGATTTCAAAATTGGAAGAAAGAAAGAAAGAAAGAAAGAAAAAGAGGGAGTTGGGCAGTAGTGCAGCGGGTTAAGTGCATGTGGTGCAAAGCACAAGGACTGACAGAAGGATCCCGGTTCGAGCCCCCGGCTCCCCACCTGCAGGGGAGTCGCTTCACAGGCGGTGAAGCAGGTCTGCAGGTGTCTGTCTTTCTCTCCCCTTCTATGTCCTTCCCTCCTTTCTCCATTTCTCTCTGTCCTATCCAACAACAACAACAACAACAAAAAAAAGAGCAACAGAGAAAAGAAAAAAAAAAAAGAAAGAAAGAAAGAAGGAAAGAAAGAAAGAAAGAAAGAAAGAAAGAAAGAAAGAAAGAAAGACAAAAAACAAATCCAGCCATTTGCAGGGTTGAAGTAAACAACACCTATTCCAGTTGGGAGTCTGTTAGTCTTTATACTAACATTATTACCCATGGGTACTATAAAATAAACTTTAAGAAATAATTTGAAGGAGGAAAGGACTCATGAAAGTGAGCAGTGAAACTGTGACCCCAGCGACACAGGGCTGTCTGATATGGCTGTGGAGGAAGGTGACCTGAGGTTGAAAGACTGAGCTGGACAAAGATAATTTTATATGCTCCATACTCGGCCTCTGAGGACGAATCCTTTTGCAAGAGATGGTTAATAAGCTAGAACTGAATATCTCCTCCATCCTCGTTCTTCCTCCTTTAGAATCATGACACCTGCTACAAGCTTTGTTTTAAGAGGAAAACAATGGGAATCCCATCACAATAGAAGACCTGAGGGATCAGCCCCCTCTTTCCTGTTTGCTCAGGGGGTCCACTTTAGGCTTTTCATCACCCCCCCCCCCATCACCCTGAGAAATGGCAGTGGGGAAGTTAATTTGAGCATTGTTCCTGCCTCCATTTAGTGTTCGAATGGCAATAAAGCCTTTTGTGCAAGCTTCAGGGTGGTGGTGGAAACTTATCTAGCCACTGGTAAGATTAAGTCATAGAAAGAAAGCTAGCAAATAGAGAGAGAGGGAGAGAGAGGGAGAAAGAGAGCTAGCAAGGCAATCACACTTCATTTTAAAGCCCTCAACAGCTCTTCACTGAGTGTCACAGGCCATGCACGGGTTCTTGGGAAATGTAGTTCTGAGATTACAGTTCCCAGGTGCAAATCCTCAGAGAATAGCCAGACCACCAGCTTTGTGCCACAGCAAGTGGCTTGAGAAACAACTTGAGCCGGGAAGCCTGACAGTGTTGTTAAAATTTCGGAGGCTCTTGCCGGGCCGGCTAGCTTCACGGTGGTGAACAGAGACGCGGAGACAATGGCTGGGCAGGGAAGCTGTATTTCTTTATTCAGGAACAACGATTCACAAACTAAGACAAACTAATCACCAAACAGAACTCTGCTGTCTCTTTGCGGCGGCGCAAGCACTCTTTCTTTTTCTCTCGAACTCAGGAACCCTCTCCCTTACTCTCGAACTCAGAAACTCTAGCACCCTCGCACTCTCGAACCCCGGAACTCAGGAACTCTCGGACTCCGGAACCCTCTCCCAGGGTCCCTTGGGGCGGGGCCAAGCAGGCCCGCGAAATTAACAGGACTCATCCAATTCTCTTGGAGGGGGAGGGCTAGAACAAGCCAATGTAAAGCATACGACAATTCCCCCTTTTCTTTTTAACTAAATGACTATAGTATCAAGGGTGTGGGGTGAACAGAAACATATATAACAAAAACCAGCATGTTGCCAAGGGAAGGCCTGAGGGGGCCATATCTGAAAAAAAAACATTTCTTGCCTCTGGGGGGCTACTTGCCTCGACGGGCATTTGCATGGGGGCGGGGAACGGCCTAGGGTCCCAAAGGCAGCTGGCTGCAACTTACTTACTATGAAACAAAACTTGTTATTAGCATATCTACTGCACGATCTAACATTTCTAATAGAGAAGGAATTTGAGACTTTTACATATCAACAACGTCTTTTAACCTTTTGTTACACCCATTCAAGATGGAGACACACCCTAGGTGTGGGCCGGAGAGGAAACCTCAGGCATGAGAATAATTAGCATAGCCATTGTGCGATCTACCATTTCTAATAGAGAAGGTAGTGTTTTACATATCAACAAGTCTATTTAACCTTTTGTTTAGACCAACTTAGTTGAAATATATTGATTGTTAACTAATTTTTACCTCAGACTTTAAATGTAAGTTAATTTTTATCTTTATGAGAATTACGTTGAAAACCTTTTTCATTTATCTTTGACTAGTAAGAATTTAGCCTTAAAGCTACTGTTTACCAAACTTTAAACATACACATAAACATAGTCATTAATACACGAGGAGAGAAACCTTTGTTACGAAGACATGTCATTTTAAACATGAATTTAAATCTATATTGTCTTAGTTGTTGGGGGGGGGTTCACCATCCGGAGGTGGCTTCCCGCGCAGCTCCACTTCTAGGAATTGCAGGTTGCGATCTCTGCACAAATCTCTGCGTACTCCAGCTTGTCTGTCTTCAGACCGGACCGGCGGCTGGAGATCTCGTGTGCCCAGTTTTGGCAGGGAGCCCGGGGGTCCGGGAGGCCCGGGATGGTTCCAGAATTCATAGAAAGAGGGCAGGCAGGCCATCTTTGTAGAAGGTGTGAGCCTAGGTGCCCAGGGGTGGCGGCCATGATAGAACGCCGCGGCCCTGCCCCATGGCCCTGCCATGTCTGCTGCCCTGTTCGCAGTGGCCGAGCAGCGTGGAGGGATCAAGCGTCCAGTGCCCTGCACCACGCGGTGGAGAGCCGGCTCCTGTGGGCTGGCCTCAGGCTCCAGCATGTTGGCATCGGGCTCCAGCATGTTGGCCTCAGGCTCCAGCATGTTGGCATCGGGCTCCAGCATGTTGGCATCGGGCTCTAGCATGCTGGCATCGGGCTCTTGCATGGTGGCGTAGGCCTCCTGCGGGCTGCGGGGCTGCGGGGTTGCTGGCGCGGTGCGCGGGGTTGTCTGGGCGCAGCCGGCTGGCTGGCTGTTTGACCAGGTGGAAACAGCAGCTCCGCGCCTTGCCTCCCGCCCGCTGGCTCTTCCCGCTGGCTGTTCTGAGTTCGCCCAAGCGAGTGGAAACCACAGAGTGGTCCAGAGATAAATGTTCCAGAAACAGCAAAACAGTCTCATGAAGAAAGAGCAGAGGCCTTTGGAGATCTCTTCACAAGCAGAAGAGAAGGCCATCGTGCATAGGTAGCCAAATTGTCTTTACTTATCTGAGAGATGCGCAGGTCAGCCCCACGTTGGGCGCCATTTGTTGTTAAAATTTCGGAGGCTCTTGCCGGGCCGGCTAGCTTCACGGTGGTGAACAGAGACGCGGAGACAACGGCTGGGCAGGGAAGCTGTATTTCTTTATTCAGGAACAACGATTCACAAACTAAGACAAACTAATCACCAAACAGAACTCTGCTGTCTCTTTGCGGCGGCGCAAGCACTCTTTCTTTTTCTCTCGAACTCAGGAACCCTCTCCCTTACTCTCGAACTCAGAAACTCTCGCACCCTCGCACTCTCGAACCCCGGAACTCAGGAACTCGGTCACTGGGGAACTCAGGAACTCTCGGACTCCGGAACCCTCTCCCAGGGTCCCTTGGGGCGGGGCCAAGCAGGCCCGCGAAATTAACAGGACTCATCCAATTCTCTTGGAGGGGGAGGGCTAGAACAAGCCAATGTAAAGCATACGACATGACAGTACATTTCCAAGAAGAGACAGAGGAGTCTGGTTTTATATAGAATACAGCCACAGTGGTGGCTTATCAAGTGATTTTCCAAGAAAAAAAAAATCCTGTGTATTCATGACAGGGAGAGGCAGGCATGTGTGGCTGAGGTCCTAATAATGTGGATCTCATACAGGCCATGTGAGAAAGTGAAGAGAAAGGGGATTACAAGTTGGAGTGGGCTCCAGGGTGCTGACTCCACTCTCCAGTTTTTTTTATATATTTATTTATTTATTATTCCCTTTTGTTGTCCTTTTTTTTTTATTGTTGTAGTTATTGTTGTTGTTGTCGTTGTTGGATAGGACAGAGAGAAATGGAGAGAGGAGGGGAAGACAGAGAGGAGGAGAGAAAGATAGACACCTGCAGACCTGTTTCACCGCCTGTGAAGCGACTCCCCTGCAGGTGGGGAGCCGGGGTTTGAACCGGGATCCTTATGCCGGTCCTTGTGCTTTGCGCCACGTGCGCTTAACCCGCTGCGCTACAGCCCGACTCCCTCCACTCTCCAGTTTTACCCAGTCCAGGGTCTGAAGTTCTAATCAGTATAAGGTTGTAAAATTCAGTGTGGGTAGTGGTATTACTGGTTGAGTGAACTCATAACAATCCCTAGGATCCAGGTTCAAGCCCCTGGTCCCCACTTGCAGGAAGGAAGCTTTATAAGAGGTGAGCGGGGCCAGGTGGTGGGCACACCTGGTAGAGTGCATATGTTACAGTGCACAAAGACCCGGTTTCAAGCCCCTGGTCCCCACCTGCAAGAGGAAAGCTTCACGAGTGGCTGCAGGTGTCTCTCTGTCTCTCTTCCTCACTATCACCCACTTCTCTCTTGATTTATGGCTGTCTCTATCCAATAAATAAGTAAAGATTAAAAGTTTTAAAGATTTAAGAAAAAAAGTTACAAGAGGTGAAGCAGTGCTGCAGGTCTCTCTCTCTCTCTCTCCTTGTCTCTCTCCCCTTCTCTATTTTCCTCTTCTGTCTTAATTTCTTTCTGTTTCTATCCAATAAATAGTAAATTAAAATTTTATTTTTAAAAAAGATTTAAAAAAAGATTTTACCTTGACCCAATCAAAACCAAAAAGAATGTAGCCTTTTGGCTTCTCCCAAAGAGAGGTTGCCACACCCTCACAAGCTTCAGGCCAGTCTGATTTTGCTTTTTTAAGACTCCAGAGTCCACTTAAATTTTGTTTGAGACAAAAAAAAAAAAGTGGTGCAAATTCAAATTTGCAAAAAAAAAAATAGATTTACACTGCTGTGCTTGTTTAACAAAGAACCTTATTGCCAGTAAAACGTTGGAGCAGAGACAAGCTGAGTAAGGACATGCAGGGTGTTTGCTCTGTCTCAGGCTCCTAGTCCAAGTAATTCACCCTCCAGGTAACCACTGATTTATGTTGTTTCTTTTTTTCTTCTTTACATAGAGACAGAGAGAGGTAGCGAGAAAGAGAGTGAGAGACCATGGCAGGGTTGGGGGGGGGGGGAGTCTGCCCTTAAAGCAGACTCTCGGGAAACTTGAAGGAAGGCAGAAAGCTAGACACTTACTCAACTCTGCGGAATCAGGTGCCAGCCCAACCTGGATGTACCTTAACTCACCACCCCCCATTTCCAGTTTCCCTAATGGCTAGGTACTTAGGGAGTTTCCAGTCTAGTTCTGCACTTAGGGGTAGAAAAATGATCTTTTAACACACGATTCCTCGTGTTTGGGTACCTAGTTACAGACTGTCTCTGGTCTGAGGTCAAGTAGTTGGAGGCGGGGGTGGCAGGTTTTTTTTTTTTAATAAGATAAGGTCTTTGTGTAAGTTGGATGAACTCACTGCCTGGTTTAGGCCTCTGGAGAGAGGGTGGGTGGGAAATGAAACAGTAAGATCGCATGTGCCCTTCCCTGACTCTGTATACGTGGAAAATAGGGCAACTTTCTCCTCTTACAGGGACTTAGCTCCAGTCTGGGTTGTCCACATGGTAAACAGTGTACTATCCAAGGGAGCTATTTCACCAGCCTTCATTTATGCTCTTACTTGGGGTAGTCCTGCAGTCTTCCTGACTGCATGGACCTTCTTTCCTCAAGATGGCTCCTGAAGCAAAGGCTTCTGGGATGTGTAAACTCCTCCTTGAGCTCCTTTCTGGTTCTCTGATGTTTTGGGTGTCAACTGTTAGTTGCGGATTCCTTCTCAGAACAAACATCCTGTTGTGACAGACTTGAGCAAGTGGTTCTTGTATGGTTCTGTGTGTGAACGTCAGTGACTCCTAACGGGAGGGTACTTGCCTTTCTGTGACACTGAGCAGAAAGCCATTGTTTTGTTTCTTGATTTTTTTTTTTTTTTAATTACCACTAGGGCTATTGCTGGGGCTCAGTGCCTGCATTATGAATCCACTGCTCCCAGTGGCCATTCTTTTCCCATTTTTTTTCATTCTTTTAGATGATAGGGCAGAGAAAAATTAAGAGAGGATAGAAAAATAGATACAGAAGGAGAGAGACAGAGAGATACCTGTAGCCCTGCATGATTGTTGATGAAGCTTCCTCCCTTGCAGGTGGAGAGCAGGGGCTTGAACCCAGGTTCTTGTGCATGGCCACCTGCGCACTCAGCTGGTGTACTACCACCCAACCTCCTCTCCAAATTTTATTTCAATAACGTGGTTTTGGTTGCATATTAATAATCATCAGTCAGTGAAGCACCACAAAAAACAACACAATAACATTGTTACGGGAACCCTCCCGTCTCCAGTTTTGTAGGGGGCGGTGCTCTAGCCTCTACTAGTATAGAAATCACTAATTAGAAGAGGCTACTACTTATTAGAGGCTGCCATTAAACTGACAAGAATACTGATTGATTGAATGGATGTGTGGTTTTATTGCCTTAATAATTAAAAAAGGTGAAAAGCAGTCAGCTAAAGAATGTCCATGAGGAGCCGGGTGGTGGTGCACCTAGTTAAGCACACTTATCACCATCTGCAAGGATCTGAGTTTGAGACCCTGCTCTCCAGCTGCGGGGGGGTGGGGGTGGGGGACACTTCACAAGCTGTGAAACAGGTCTGTAAATGTCCTTATCTATCTATCTATCTATCTATCTATCTATCTATCTATCTATCTATCATCTATCATCTATATTATCTATCATTCATCTATCTGTCTTCCCTTCTTTTTCATTCTTTCTGCTCTGTAAGATAAAATAGAAAGAAAAGCTTCTGGTAGTGATAGATTCATAGTGATGGCACTGAGCCCCAGAAACAACCCTGGTGGGAATTAAAAAAAAAACATCCATGACAGCTGGGGCTCCTCCCATTTCTCCCTCCCTCACTGTATTTTCCTCTTGCTGCCCCAGCTCAGCACCAGTCTGGCTCCTGCTTCTTCCTCCCCAACTTCTACTTCCCCCCCCAATCCTTTGTCTCCTGGTATGTAGGGCCCAGAGTCCAGGAGCAAATTCCATCTTCTTCATCTGTCCCACCACTAGCTTTGTGTTCTTCTTCTGGCGTGATTTTCTCTTTTCTTTGCTGTTTGGTACCAGGACTTCCGGGAAATGTAGTTTTTCTGTGTATTGCTACACTGAATTATTTTATTTCCACCAGGGTTAGTGTTGCATGGTGAATCCCTTTCCCCATGGCCACTTTTCCTTTTTTCCCCCTTTTATTTGATAGGACAGAGAAAAATTGAGAGGTACAGGGGAGTAAGAGAGGGAGAGAGATAAGAGATATACCTGCAGATTTGCTTCACCACTTATGAAGCCACACACATACATACACACACACACACACACACACACACACACACACACACACTCCTGCAGGTGGGGAGCCAGGGCTTGAACTCAGGTCCTTGCACATGGTAATGTATATGTTTAACTGGGTGCACCAGCACCTGGGCTCCCTATTGTTTCATTCTTTGGGAACATGAGGCAAAGATAACAGCCAAGCAGCTACCTGTAACAATGCCTTTTCTGGTTAAAATTTCTGGTGATTAAAGAGTTGGTTTATAAATAATCATCTGCCGTGTGTTGTTAGGAATCTTGAAAGGCATCCCATGGTGACTGAACAGACCTAGGGGAGGTTGTCTTGGGCTTATTCGGACTGGTGGTCAGTGACTTGCTCTGGTCGTTTGAGATGTGCTGCCCATTAGATTTCTCTGGACGCCTGGGCACATGATGATGGCCATCTACACCCATGCCAGGGATATTAGCACCTCTGATGTCACCTGGGTGTTAAATCTCCTTAATGATTTTACTGTGCAACCCATTTGTGAGGCAGGGGTTCAGTTCACTCCAGGAACCACTTGTACCAGGGAATTTTCATAGAAAACAGTCCATGGAACACACTTTCTCACAGACATAGCTCCTGGGCTTATTAATAGCTCTTCCTTAGGGGGAAAAAGACGGGGTACTGGAGGTCAGGTATCTTTGAGAAACATGCGATTAAAAAACAGAAAGGCAGTTTTTTTATGAGAGCATTTCTAGGAGAATTGGTCAGTTTGCTTTCCCTCTTGTCTTTTTTCTTCAGCTGTCTCAGGTAGGAACTCAGAGAGGCAGAAGAAACATGATTTTTTTCTCTCCCCTGCAATTTCCTGAGTTTATTTGACCACAGATTCCCTGACTCTCTGCTCCCTTCCCCCCTCAGAGAAGCTTCCAGAAGGCTGGTTTGGGACATAGAAATTTAGAATTAGTTGACTAAATAAAATGTAAACCCACTACCATTGCCTTTTCTGGCCCTGTGGTGGGAAGATGTGTTCTTGGCGCTGTGACCTGGAAGTCAGAATTCTTCTTCCATACAATGAAGCTAGGTATAGTTAAAATCACATGACCAGAGCTGTGTATGGGTGTGTCGGGGCTTAAATCAAGCTTTTGTGGACTAGCCTGAAAACTAAATCAACAGAGAAAGAAAGAGAACAGTCACTAAGAAGGACTGTGCTCAAAGTTGAAAGTTGCGTGGAAATAAACCTGTGGGATTTCACCTGGACTTAATTGGGGAGTTGACTATTGAAATCCCCCAAAGCTCTTTGTCAAGCTTAAAATACACACTCACTTTTTTTTTAATATATATTTTTTAATATTTATTTATTCCCTTTTGTTGCCCTTGTTGTTTTATTGTTGTAGTTATTATTGTTGTCGTTGTTGGATAGGACAGAGAGAAATGGAGAGAGGAGGGGGAAGACAGAGAGAGGGAGAGAAAGATAGACACCTGCAAGACCTGTTTCACCGCTTGTGAAGCAACGCCCCTGCAGGTGGGGAGCCAGGGCTTGAACCAGGATCCTTATGTGGGTCCTTGTGCTTAGCGCCACCTGCGCTTAACCCGCTGCGCTACAGCCCGACTCCCACACACTCACTTTTTGAATGAAGACGCTTCATTCAAAAGCATGGCTCTTGTTTGCTGCCAATTTATGTGCCTTGAAATTCTGAAACGTTCTTTGACGTTAAATTTTTGGTAAGAATTAAAAAACAGATGAGAGAGAGAGAGAGTAGAGAGATCTGTAATAAATGTCTTACAATTATAATCAACTTCAATTACTTGTTGCTATGGAGTTTTGCTTGGCTACACGCTCTTCATCTGTTCTTCCCAATTCAGCTCAAGTTTCAGCACCTGAAGGAATATTCTGACGCTAATGAGAGACAATGCATGAATCTTTAAGTAGGTTTAGCTCTTCACTGTAAGAAATGCCTGCCCAAGTAATGCCAGGGAAAGAAGACAGAAGAAGGGAACGGTGTTTCATCAGAACCTAAATATAGGTCTTAAAGAAGATTTGGGAATTTTTTTTCTTCTCTTTCTTTCATTTATTCATTCATTCTTTCCTTCTCCTTCTTCTTCTCCTCCTCCTCCCTCTTCATCTCCTTGTCCTCATCCTCCTTCTTCTTCAGGGTGGAATTTTTGTTAGAACAGCTTGAGAATGAGAGAAAAAGCCATTTTTCAAAAGACTCATTTTAACACTCAAGCTGTTGGTTGGGAAACAGTTTCTCCAGTTAGAAGGTTTATGTTTTCCTGAGGAAAATGAAAGTTTTATATTTGTCAAAAAAGATTCTGGTGGTCTTGATTCTGTGTTTTTCAGAGAAAAACAGAAACCAGACCTGATGAGTAAAAGAGATTTTTTTTTTCAAGAAAGTTGCTGTGTACTAAAGAGCAAAACCATACTGATAGAGCTTGTTTCAAACCCTTGAATTCATGCTACTGATGAAGGAAAATCGAGACAAGAAGCTTGCGTGTATAAGCACTGGACAGGTGGAGGTCACCTTTGGCCTCTGCTGTCACAACTGTATTTTGTTTCTACACAGGCTATAAATCCAGCATGTCATTATGGACACTTCATAAACAGGTAATTAGGGTTGAAAAAAAATAATGTTGTACATATTTTATTTTTTTATAGAGAAATATTGAAAGGGAGGGCCAGGCCTTGGTGCACATGGTTGAGCACACACATTACAGTGTGCAAGAATGCAGGTTCAAGCCCCTGGTCCCCACCTGTGGGAGAAACCTTCACAAGTGCTGAAGCAGGGCAGCAAGTGTCTTTCTCTTTCCCACTCTATCTCCCCTGTCCTCTCAATTTCTCTCTGTCTGTATCCAATAATATATAAAATAAAATAAAATAAAATAAAATGGTATCTTGAGAGGGAAGGGGAAGGTAGGGAGAGAGATAGAGAGACTTGTGGGGCCTCATTTCATCCCTCATGCAATTTCCCACCTCCCCTGTAGGGACTAGGGGCTTGAACCAGGATCCTTGCACTTTGCCAGGTGGACTGCCACCCAACCCTCTTTTTTTTTTTTTTAACAGAGCACTGAGCACCACTGGTTTATGGTAGTGCAGGGGATTGATCCTAGGACTTTGGAGCCTCAGGCATGAGAATCTCTTTGCATACCCACTATTCTGTCTCCCCCTGCCCTCTAACCCTCAATTCTTGCTTGCTTTCTTTTGGCTGTGGCTGGGTTTTTACCATTCTGGGCTAATTTTTTTTTTTTCAGTTTCCCCCAGTGCCTTGTGCTCATGTGTGGCACACAGGCTGAGGGCTCATACCTGGGCTGCACATGTGACAAGATAAGCTCCTCCTAGGTGATTCATCTCCCCAGCCACTGAAAAAAAATAGTTTAAGGAGAAAAAAAAAAAAAGATGCCCTTTCTATGTCCATAGTTTATTCTAAAGCTCTTTCTTCCTTTTTCATAGAGTCCATTTTCTTTTCCTTCTGTCATGAACAACTCTAAGTTAACTCTGTCTGATTACTCTGCATCTGAGAGTTTATAGTTTTCATTGGATTTGGAAAGTAATCTTATCACTTTTCTTAATGTCCTTTTTTGTTTGTTTGTTCCCTGCCCTTTCTCCCATGATTTTTCATAGGAATGATTTCAGACCACTTGCAATTAATTGTCCATGGTCACTGGTGCTTTGGATTTATTAATTTATTAATATTTTCCCCTCTCATATTAATGAAATAGTGATTTATATGACTATAAGTTAAAAGGAGTGTACATAAACACCATCCCCACCACCAAAAGACTATGTCCCACCCCCTCTTCCCCCTGCCCCCCAGTGAAGCCAAACACCCACCTTCACTCTCCACCCAGAGATTTTTACTTTGGTGCCCTACTCCAAACTCAGTAAAATTCTGCTTACTTACTTATTTATTTAATATTTTTTATAACTTCTAAAAATATTTATTCACTTTCCCTTTTGTTGCCCTTGTTGTTTTTCATAGTTATTGTAGTTATTATTGTTGTTATTGATGTCGTTGTTAGATAGGACAGAGGGAAATGGAGAGAGGAGGGGAAGACAAAAGGGGAGAGAAAGACAGACACCTGCAGACCTGCTTCACCACCTGTAAAGCGACTCCCCTGCAGGTGGGGAGCCAGGGGCTCGAATCGGGATCCTTATGCCGGTCCTTGCACTTTGTGCCACGTGTGCTTAACCCACTGTGCTACCGCCCGACTCTCTATTTATTTATTTCTAATTATTATTTTTTTTCTGCTTCATTTGGAACAGTGACTATTGCCGTGTGTTCTCATTCACTTCCTTTCCTTCTGCTGTGTCTGATGTGATGCTCATGTCACACAGTGCATTTTACTTCCTCATCTCAAGGCGTCCCACCTGAGTCTGGCTGGTACGCCAGTGCCCTCTATCTCATCAGGCTTCTGTGCTCTTATTCCCCCTTAGACGCGTGCGCTCTCTTTACTGCAGCCGCTCACATACTTTTATGGTAGCTGCAAGTGTTCCTTTCATTTCTGGCCAGGTTTCTAGAGACTCATTATTTTTTTTTCATTTTTCTTTTCTTCTTTGTCTGGCAATATCTGTTGGACACAAATCAGTGTGAACTTTTTCTTCCTGAGTGTTGGACTTTTTGAATTCTGTTACGTTTCTTTATTTTTTAAATACTTTATTTATTGGGTACAGACAGAGAGGAATTGAGAGGGGAGGGAGAGGTCGAGAGGGAGAGAGTAAGAGACACCCGCAGCTCTGCTTCGCAGCTTGAGATGTTTCTCCCCTGCAGGTGGGAACTGGGGGGCTGAGTCTGGGTCCTTGAGCACTGGAGTGTGTTTACACATAACCACATGGCCCCTTGGTTATGTGTAGCTGTATTAAATTATATTCTATGACATAACATGAACCTGGGAATTGGTAAACAAAGACATGACACCTTGGGGTTGCTGGAAAACAGCGTTTACTGGCGCCAGACCCAGATGCTGATGCTAAAACTTCTGACCCCAGTAAGGTTCCACTTTTATATTCTACTTGAGAAATGATTCACAGTTAGACAAAGGAGGACGAAGCGGTGGGCAGAGGTCATAAAAGGTTCAAATCTGTCAGGGCTTTTACAAACACCAGGAGGTAGAGAAGGGAGAGTTAAGTTTGGGATTTATGGGCCTCTTAAAGGAACCTGGTACAAATTGTTGCGTCCATTTCTCCGCACTACTTCAATAGTTACATGACTCGCAGCCAGTGAGATACTTCCATGGCCTGCCTGCTTTTTGCTCCAGTAAGGCTGCTCCACCCTGCTTTTTAGCCTCAGGTCATTGCCTAGTCTTACAATGTCATCCCTGAAGCCTGCTAGAGGCTTTCATTCAACAGCCAGTGAACCTCAGGCCTCCCCTCTCTGGGTGGTGGGAATGGAAGCCCCTCCTGTGGGAGCTTGGTGAATCCTGCACCTACTCAGGGTGAGTCTATCCCTAGGCTAGTTACCTTTCTCATATCCACAGGTCAGCACTCCAGTCTGAAGGCTCTCTTCTTAAGCAAACTCCAACTTCCTCACTCTCTGTAGTCATAGCTAGCTCTCACTTTGTGACTTATTTCCTCAGCCACGATGTGGTCTTGTAAGAGAGCTTTGGTCATGGAGAACACTGCTGCTCAGTTTCAAGTATTTCAGATCTCCTCTCTGTCTCCATCTCTTTCCTGCAGTGAGCCAGTGGACATAAGACTGATGGTTTTCAGGATTTTACCCTTTATTATGGACTCCAGATTTATTTCTTCTGTTTTGATGACAGTACAGTGTACAGCACAACACCGAATTGGCATTTAGAATATACACAGATGTCACAAATGATGCTTAGGTGGCCTAGACTGTGTAAAGATGGTTGGCAGCCCCGTTCCCAGTCCAGCCCACCTGCCTGGAATACTGGTGGGGGCAGTGAGTAAGGGCTTCCCAGTTACTGGCAAGTTCATTTGTCACCCAGAGTCTGGCCATTAGGTGAGGACAGCCTGCATGTACTTTCTGGTTTGTTATGTGAGAATTCCAGCCACTCTGGTCTTCCCAATCCTCAGTCTCACTAGCCAGGTTCTGCTTTTGTCTCCCTACCTACTTGGCAGCCTGGCAACAGCTCCTAGTCCATAAACTGGAACCTTCATTCCCTTGCTCTCAGACAGCCTTCCTGTCAGTAATTTTCCTTCCTTCCCCCCCCTTCTTTCCCTCTCTCCCTTCTTTCTTTCCTTCTTTTGTTATGGGGGAAAAGGGGCTGACACTTGTTTCCCCAACATTTAAAAAGTTCATCATGCATTATTTCAACAAAGAATTGAGAGAGCATGATTTTCAGGAATTTAACATTTTATTGGGGGGAAATTGAGAACGTCCATATTTTAGGAGAGACAGAGAGAGAGAGAGAGAGAGAGAGAGAGATTGAGAGAAAGAGTTGATACTCACATGATGATCTGGACAGAAAAGATGTGAGCCATGCCCACTGGTCCATGTTTGAACACCAAGCCCTGCCTCCATCTTCCCAGACCACACCTGTCACCACTCCCATTTTCTGGGCTGTACCCTCCAGGTACCTATTGTCCCTCAACACTTTCTTCTCTCTTCATTTCTTCTCTTTCTCTCTCTAGCTCATCCTTCCTTCTAGAGACAGAGAGGCAGAGTGGAAGAGCCCACAGCACCAAAGCTTCCTTCAATATGGCGGGGGCCAGGCTCAAACCTGGGTTGTTCACACGGCAAAGCAGCACACTATCCTAGTGAGCTAATTTGTTGACCTGTAGCAATCCCCTTCCTCATACCAGCATTTCATATGTTTTATTTATTTATTTATTTATTTATTTATTTATTTATTTATTTTCCCTTTTGTTGCCCTTGTTTTTTATTGTTGTTATTATTGTTGTTATTGATGTTGTTGTTGGATAGGACAGAGAGAAATGGAGAGAGGAGGGGAAGACAGAGAGGGGGAGGGAAAGATAAGACACCTGAAGACCTACTTCACTGCTTGTGAATTGAACCCCCTGCAGGTGGGGGCTCGAACCAGGATTCTTACGCTGGTGCTTGCGCTTTGCACCACGTGCACTTAACCTGCTGCGCTACTGCCCAACTCCCTGTTTTATTTATTTTAATGAGAAATAAATATACTTGGAGAGAAAGAGAGATACCAGTGCACTGCACAGCTCTGGTTTATGGTGGTGCTGGGGATTGAACCTGGGACTTTGGAGGCTCAGGTATGGAAGTCTTCTGCAGAACCATTATGCTGTCTTCTCTGCCCCATTTCATGTTTTGACTATCATCTAGTTGTTCCAGGCAAGACAGATCTCTCTCATCTTTGTTGCGAGCAGTATCTAGTTGTTTGTTTTGGATTATATAGAATATGATTATATAATCTTTCAGTTAAAAAAAAAAACGACCTTGCAGAAAGAAGAAAAGAGACACAATAGTTATGGCCATTATGTCATCTGCCCTGCCTGAGGCACAATAGTTATAGCCACGGCAGTGACCTTACAGTTCTCGCCTGCGTGTCTATAAGAGTTACTGAAAGGTAAGGGCCACCAAAGCAATCAAGCTCATAAGCCTTGGTGATAACTGCCCAGTTCTTTACTCTTGGACTGAGTTGCTCAGGATTGGTGAATTTGGCTACGATTTCTGCCTGTTTAGAATCTGTAAGGCCACTGGATGCAAGATGCTGCTCTTTGAGCTGTGAAGGTGTATATTAAATAAATTGGAATTAAAGATCCGCCCACATGGCACACACTGGTTAGGTCAGCCACAGCTCTAGAGATGCCAGTAGTCCAGCTACATTATTCTGAAGACTGTATCTAAAAATTAAAAAGCTAAGACAACTTAGATCACTAGCAACAGAGAAGTGATTTGAGAGCTTCAGGAATATCAAATTTCTGGGATTTTTCTTTGTATTTAATTTGTGATGCACATTAAAGTGGATGCACATATACTTTTTTTACACCTCTTGTAATGGCTCATTTCACTTCAATATGATTCTGCTTTTATAAATGTTCTGTAACAGTTATCTTAAAAATCATAGTTAGTTATTGTCTGGGGAGATGATGTCATGACTGGAAAAGGGACAGAAAGCTGGATCGGGAGAGAGTAGCTCCCTAATATGGGAAAGGGGTATAAATACTGTTGACTGTAAACCATATTGATTTGATTTGGTCTGGGGACCATATTCAGCTTAGGAGCCTATGTGACCTCTGCATCCCTGTAGATGTGAGCTCATCTCCCCAGACAATAACTTGGATCCACCTGCATATCAGATGTCAGGTCAGGGAAAAAAAAAAAAAAACTAGTATAGCCACAGGCCCTTTGTAATATAACTAAAATATGCCTACTAGCATATCTACAAAACAGAGGACCCCCAACTCTGCATCTGCACTATTCTGGCCTTTAGGTTCATGATTGTTCAACAGTTTGTTTGGCTTTGTATGTTAACTCTCTTTTCAGCCACCAGGTTCCAGATGCTAGCATGATGCTCACCAGACTTCCCTGGACAGACAACCCCACCAATGTGTCCTGGAGCTCCGCTTCCCCAGAGCCCCACCCCACTAGGGGAAGAGAGAGGCAGGCTGGGAGTATGGATAGACCTGTCAACGCCCATGTTCAGCGGGGAAGCAATTACAGAAGCCAGACCTCCCACCTTCTGCATCACACAATGACCCTGGGTCCATACTCCCAGAGGGTTAAAGAATAGGAAAGCTATCAGGGGAGGGGATTGAATACAGAGTTCTGGTGGTGGGAATTGTGTGGAGTTGTACTCCTCTTATCCTATGGTTTGTCAATGTTTCCTTTTTATAAATAAAAAAAAGAAATCACCAAAAAAATGATAGTTAGTTGTTTATTGTTGAGAAATTGGTAGCACAGAGCAATTTCACGCTGTCTTTGAAATTCACAAACCACAATACCATGGTTGCCATTCTCTCACACACCCTCTTGTCTCCCAAGTGTTTCCTCTCTTTATAAAAGGGAGGCCCCCCTTTTATTTTTGTCTTCAGAATCCATCAGAAACAAATGCTGACAAGACTTTTATTCTTTCCACATGACTGCTCACCCTAATCATTTCTCTCGGCTCACAACTACATGTTATATTTTCCTTTTGAGAAGAAGATAGGCATTTCTCATGTCTCTTTGAAGCATATTTTTTAAATGTAGTGCTGGAAAATGAACTCAGGGTTTTGGACATGCAACAGGGTGTAACAGCCTCCTTGACCCAATTATCTATTCTTTGTGTGTTTTTTTTAAAAATATTTATTTCCCCTTGCTTCATTGTTGTTGTAGTTTTATTCTTGTTATTGATGTCATCACTGTTGGATAGAACAGAGAGAAATGGAGAAAGGAGGGGAAGACAGAGAGAGGGAAAGTTAGATACCTGCAGACCTGCTTCACCGCCTACAGGTGGGGAGCCAGGGGCTTGAACCAGGATCCTTGTGCTGGTCCTTGCGCTTTGTGCTTATCCCACTGCACTACTGCCCAACTCCCCTTTGTGTTATTTTTTTTTGGGAGGGGGCATCGGGGAAGAGACAAATAGGGAGAAGAATGACCATAGTACTGCCCTACCATCTGTAGATCTTTTTTAAAAATTCTCTTTATTTATTGGATAGAGACAGCCAGAAATCAAGAGGGAAGGGGAGATAGAGAGGGAGAGAGACATCTGCAGCCCTGCCTCATCACATGTGAAGCTGCAGGTGGGGACTGGGGGCTTGAACCTGGGTCCTTGAGCACAGTAACAACTGCCCTCAACCAGATGACACTACCTGGCCCCTCTGTAGAGATTCTCCTCAGCAGTGTTGCTCCCATGTAGTGTTGGGACTTGAACCCAGAACCTCCCGTGCTGTGCTGGATGAACTGTCTGCCAGCCCTGTCTTTTCCTTAAAGGAGGCTAATTTTGACTGGATTCTCAGGATTCGACTGGACTTTTCTTTCTAGTCTAAATCTGAGACAGCTTTAGCTCCTCCTCCCAGCACACCCCCAGATAGTTGGCAGGTGATTGAGAAAGCGGCTTCAGTTTTTGGACAAAGCCACCAAAGAGGGTGGCTTGGTGTCCTGTCCGGATCAGCATCCCACTGGAGCTTGCACCCCTAGAGAGCTCTCCACCGAGGAGGCCCAGTCCAGCACTTTCTGCTCTGCTTCCCGCTCTGGTCCTACTGCAGCCTTTACTCTCATGCTTTCATTGTTAGCTGCAATCTAAAAGCACAAAAGCGCCCATGTTAAGCTCATTTTGAATGTTAAAAAGGAGGGACCAGGACTGAGAAACAGGATACTGTTACCACACAGGACTTGCACCTGGGTTCAATCCCCAGTGGGACCAACAGCCAGAACTGAACAGTTACGTCTTCGGGCAAACAAAAAATGATGCGAGTGGCTTTCTACATCCCCAGCATGATGTTTCCACGGCGAGCTGCTGCACAGATGACACAGTGAGGCCCAGAGGAAGTGAAGGCACAGACACATGAGCCTGCAGTCAGACCTTCCAGATGGTGAGAAAAGACCATTGCACAGCTCCATGAGAGCAGGGACCCCTGGTGACCTGCTGTGACTGTCCCGTGTGGTGGAGGACTGAAGGCCATGGCTTGGACAGACAGCCCGAGGTCCATCCTTTATCCCAAGGAACCGGTGCTATTTGGTTGACTGTGGCAAACTGCTAAAAAGTCAGCAACAGAGAGCAAGAAGCTGGGCAAAGCTGGCTGGGCACAGGACCCAAGCTCAGTACCTGGCACTGCGTGTCTGTGTGTGTGTGCTAGAGGGGTGCTCTGTCCTTTCTCTCTCATGAAAAAAAAAATCAAGTAACAAATCCATATTGAAGAAAGGCTACAGCTGGAGTCCAATTCCTTTTTATGTCTCATTCTCTCATTGACGCCTGCAAGTTTTTATGGCCGAGTCTGATGAATTGAAATGTCTATGGAGAGGAAGGAAATAATATAAAAGGGCTTCGTAGTTTCACTGGTAACCCTGGGCTTTAATAAAATACCTTTTCATTCATTAAACAAATATTTACTAAGGACCCAATTCCTCTGGGTAAGGAAAAGAAATGAGTGAAGAAGTTCTCTACCGATTCAATCAGGAGGAGGAAGGAAATTTAATAGTACTATATATACACTTTTTGTTTTAACTGAGGAAGAGAGGGACCAGAACACCACTCTGCCATTTATGCTGTTCTACTTGCTTTCACCTTTCTTGTTTTTATGTAGTGCTGGGCCTGGAATAAAGATCTGCAAGTTTCTTTCTTCTTTTTTTTTTTATATATATTTTAAATTTTCTTCCTTTCTTTATTGAATAGAGACAGCCAGAAACTGAGAGGGAAGGGGGTGATAGAGAGGGAGAGAGACAGAGAGACACCTGCAGCCCTGCTTCACCACTCGTGAAGCTTTCCCCCTGCAGGTGGGGGTTGGAACCAGGATACTTGAGAGTTGTAGCATGTGTATTCAACCAGGTGTGTCACCACCCGGCCCCAAGATCTGTATTTAATTATTTTTGTTGTGGTGCCAGGACTTCCTGCTCCTTTCACAAATGAGCCAGGGTAGGGGTAGACACCATAGTAGCCCTCATGCACAGAGCTCCCTCCAGCCTGCCTGTGGTGCTCACGTGTGGTATTGGGGCTTGAACCCAGGGCTTTGTGCATGACGAGACACATTCTCAACCCAGAGAGCTATCTCCTGGGGGGCAGGACTGGTGCTCATGGTAGTGTGAAATGAGGAGTGATAGGGAGATGCCTTTGCCCTCGTCAGTGACAGTCATCTCCAGAGAGCAATCAACTGATTCCTGGATGGTGTGCGTGCTCAGCATCTGGGGCAGGAATAAATAAATGAATAATAAATGGCCAGAAATGAAATTCTAATTAACCCGGCAGGCAGGCATCAGCCAACAAACGTCTCTGAGAAGGACCTCTCTGGGAGAGAGCTCAGCACTCGCACCCACCAGGCTTCTCATTACTGATGCTAATTCCATGCATCGTATTTGCATACAGTCAGGAGGCAGAAGCTGGGGGAGTGGGGGCAGGATGGAGCCTGGCTTGTTTTTCCTCTTCATTCAGTCAGGCTTTGCATTTACAGACAATGTGGCTGGAGTTGGGGAGGGGAGTCTCCATGTCTCCTGGGGGCCTCGTGGGGCCCAGCACTCAGGCTGAAACATACAGGTGGCTTAACCTCACACCTACCATCTATATCTGTAGTCTATTTGCCATTTGTCTTCTTCTCCTTATCCTTCTCTTTCTTCTTTTACAAGAGCAGTTCTCTGCTCTGGCTTATGGTTGTGTGACTTGGGACTTTGGAGCCTCAGCCATGACAGGCTTTTTGCATATCCGTTATGCTATCCTCTGTCTTCTAACAACTGTCTATGTACTATTTTTTTTTTTTTTTTTTTTAGTTTCTGGAAGAATCTTCAACCAAGATTCAAACTGAAGATGTTGGGGGTAGTTGGCCAGGCTCTGAGCTTCAAGATGTGGAAAATACATATCCTAGTGCTCCTTCAGCCTTTTTATTTTTTGCTTTATTTTATTTTATTTTATTTTATTTTATTTTATTTTATTTTATTTTATTTTATTTTATTTTATTTTATTTTATCATGCGGCACAAGGAAAGAATTCCAGGCTACTACCCCATTAGGGGAAGATAGAAACAAGCTGGGTCATTAAACCCCCCCTCCAATAAAGGGGGAAATGTTACAGTTTACAGGAATAGACAATTGAGGAAATAGTAACTCAGGGGGAGGTAATAGGGTCAAGGGTCAGCTGTCCACTGGGTGCTGAGAAGGGCCTGTCTTTATGTCTGTGATTTTGTGGATAGCATTCTTTTGAGGCTGTTTGAGGCAGCCCCTTCCTCCTGCTTTATCTCATTGGTGGAGACAGGGATTTCTCTGCGCTTAAGCTGGTGTGCCATTGCCCAGCCCCAAATGTTGTCATTTTTGCTGCAGCAAAGAATGAAACCTGCCAGTTGGTTTTCTATGCATTAGTCAATGAGAAAGTACCACTTCCTTACAAACCGCAGTCACCTTGTGGATTTTACCTCTGTTGCTGGTTATTGCAAAGGGGGACTCAGAGCAAAAGATTAATAAGCCTCACGGCAGGCATCTCACAGCGCCATTGTTAGACCTATCAGAGGAAGGTCCTAAGAGCTTACCAAGTTTTCACCCTGGAACCAAATGGGAGGGGCTGGGTGGTGGTGCACCGGACTGAGTGCAGGTATTACAATGCACAAGGATCCAGGTTCAAGCTCCTGGTCCCCACCTGCAGGGGGAAAACTTTGCGAGTGGTAAAGCAGTGTTGCAGGTGTCTCTCTGTCTCTCTTCCTCTCTATCTCCCCCGTCTCTCTCCATCTCTGGCTGTCTCTATCCAAGAAAGGAAGGAAGGAAGGAAGGAAGGAAGGAAGGAAGAAAGAAAGAAAGAAAGAAAGAAAGAATTTTTTTTAATTGAAAAAAAAGAATCATATGGGAGCATTGTAGACAAAGACAGGGAACTCCATGGATGGTGTGACTGTGCTGTAGCGTCTCTCCCTCTACTCTTTCATTGTCTTTCTCTCCTCTTACTCCTTAAAAAAAATACAGGTTAGGTGACACATGGGGTAGAGCACACATGTTATAATGTGCAAAGGATCCAAGTTCAAGCCCCTGGTCCTGACTTGCAGTGAGTGCAAAGGGAGCCCAAAGCTTTTGAGTGGTGAGGCAGTGCTGCAGGTGTCTGACTCTCTTTCTCTTTCTATTTCCCCCTTCCCTCTCAGTTTCTTTCGGTCTCTCTATAAAATTAACTATTTATTTAAAAATAGCAAAAATACAATGTGTGAAAAATTAGACCACCATTGAGCATGCGCAAGGACTAGAGTTCATTCCCCAGCACCATATATATATATACAAATTTAGTATGGTCTGGGGGAGATGGTGAAATGGTAGCAGAGAGGACTTACATGCAAGCAGTCCCAGGTTAGAGCCTCAGTACCATAAGTAGCCAGAGCTGAGCAGAGCTCTGGTAGAAAAAAGTAAGTGTTAGGATTAGCTGGAACTATGAAAGCAAAAAGACCCACAGAAACACAATGTGGGGAGTTAGGCAGTAGTGCAGCGGGTTAAGCGCAGGTGGCACAAAGCGCAAGGACTGGCATAAGGATCCCGATTCGAACCTCCACCTCCCTACCTTCAGGGGAGTCTCTTCACAGGTGGTGAAGCAGGTCTGCAGGTGTCTATCTTTTTCTCCCCATCTCTGTCTTCCCCTCCTCTCTCCATTTCTCTCTGTCCTATCCAATAGCGACATTAATAACAACAATAATAATAACTACAATAAAACAAGGGCAACAAAAGGGAATAAATAAATAAATAAATAAATATTTTAAAAGAAAGAAAGAAAGAAAGAAAGAAAGAAAGAAAGAAAGAAAGAAAGAAAAGAAAGAAAGAAAAAGAAATCACAGTGTGGTCCTGGTGACAGCAGAGGAGAGGCTTTTGGCAAGGAGGGGGAGGAAGAGGAGGACAACCGGGAGGTGTCTGGGGGGCTGGAGAAATTCCAGAGCCACTGAGCCACAGATGCAGGCTCCTGTGCCCAGAAAGATCTCTGTTTCCTCCTGTTGGCTGAGGTGTGGGGAAAACAACTCAGAATCAACAAAGTGTGTCCCAACCATTCTTGTTTAGCTTTCTCCTTAGGAGAGAACTTCCTGTCTACCAAGCTCTCTGCAATGGAGGGTTTCCTGTGCTGGGCTCACTCCACACTCCACACACCCTCCCTGTGCAGAGTCTCTGCTGGCAGGGAGCCCTGGATGCATTGACACCCCCACCCCACCCTGCCCCTGGATGGGGGTTGGCTGGCAGAAAGTTCCAGCCATGACTCTGGCCCACAGGCTGGGGGGCCCAGAACCTGATTCTAGGAGAGGGGAAGCCCATAGCATCCTGCCCAACCTCCTAATCCTGAGCAGGAAGTGGGGTGGATTCAAAGAGCCCTCTGATGTGGGGGTGGAGGGAGCTTTCTAATGTGGAGGAGGCAAGGGTGGCGGGGGTCACCCAGAAAATCAAGGCTCCAGAAGACGAGGCTGCCATGAGGCCCCCCAAGTCAGCTAACCACCGGGGTCACTGTGGCTTTGCTATTCTCCTCAAGTGGAAATTGGGGAGCTTCAGCTCAAGCAAGACTCTTACATCTTCATGCCTAAATAAAAAGAGGCAGGAGCTTTGGGAAGTGGGGGTCCAGGAGGCTGTCTGGGCCCCAGGAGAGTTGGGGAGTTCAAAGACTCACAGGAAGGGAAGACACAGGGAGCTTGGGAGAAGGTTGTGTGCTGGGGAGATGACTGGTCCAGTCACCCCCACCACTCGGGGGTGTGGGTGAGGTCCAATGTGGCATTTTCTGTCTCCTGTCTGCATTCTGTTGGTGATGTGTATATAATTATTATCATCATTATTATTATGCGCTAGGAACTAACTCCTGGGCTAACTTTTACATTCAGCTAGAGGGACAGCCAGAGACTCAGAGACTGAGGATGACAGAGACAGACTATGAGAGAGATCACAGCACTGGAGCTTCCTCAGATGCCTTGGCACTACCATGTGGCTCCAGGGTGCAAACCTGGGCCACTCCTATGGCAAGGCAGGCACCCTACCTGATGAACTATTCCTCTGACCCCTGGTTTATCACCCATATGTCATCGTAAAAACATTTTAAGAATTATTTTGTTGTTATCTGATAGGAAAGAAAGAGATTGAGAGGGGAAGAGGAGAGAGGGAGAGAGAGACCAACCTGCAGCACTTACATCATCACTTGTGAAGCAAGAGGGGCTAGGTGCCCTGGCCTGCAGGGTTATCATCGGAAACCTAGAGTAGGGGGCGAGAGAATGGAGGGGACAAGAAACACGAAGAACGAGAGTAAGACAGGAGGTCTGATCAAGCTCTGAAAATTTAATTTTGCAGCCGCCATATAAGCACAAACAAGGAGGAAGTTCTGTTAAGGTAGTGGGGGAGGGAGGTGGATGAGCAACTTTCCAAACAGCTAGATGGTAATCTCAGTTCCAATGGTCGGAATGTCCGCTCACCAGCTATGTGAGAGACTTAGTTAAGGCCTTGCCCCCCGGCATCTCCTCCCCTTTTACAATTTAAGTGAGGCGGGCAAATGAGGGAGAGAGCTGGGAATCTTATCAAGAGATAAGCGGGCATTAACCAGAGTGGGGAAGTATTGACCTGATTCCTCCCGTGGGGTAAATATAGAACTGATCTTCCCACATCTCATACGGCTCTTGGTGTCTTTTGGGGAGGGGAGGCAGAGCCACTATTCCCAAGGTGAGGAAAACTCACGGCGAAGAGTTCTGATGACCGACACCAACCTCCATGCAAATCAGGTTTGCTTCACGGGGGACTCAGAGGTGGACTATAGGGTCCTCCCCCTGCAGTGCTTAGCCCTGCACCCCTTACCGGTGCCCATACCATGCCAAGGCTGGCGTGCATAAATCTGAGTTTTATGCAGCTAAAAGAGGCCTGTCACCCTCAGGTTCAGCCAAGCCTCTGTCAGCCAAATCAAGTCTGTGGTAATATATCTGTAAGGGTTTCGATGCCAAGGAGTCAATTTGTTGTTTTATAAAGCCAATAATCTTATTAAAAATAAAAGGTCCCAAGGTAATCATTAGCAAAAGACTAATCAGGGGTCCCACAAGGAGCTCCGTAGTGACTCAAGACTATTTGTGGTGGAGTCTATAACCTGTTGTAATTTGTCAGAAAACTCATGGGAAGAATATATAGAGTGTCCTAGTGCACCAGCAAGTCCAAGGGAAGCAGTCAGTGGATGTGATGTCCAGGGGAAGAAACACAGCACGTCTGGTCCTCTGGTGGTCGTCAGTGCCAACTGATGAAATTTTTCTTCTTCATACAGGGTCAGCTGTGGAACAAGCAAAACTAGGAGGCAAGGACCAGGTAGATAAGAATTGACATGAAAATATAGGGTGGTGTTGTACCAAAACACAGAGGAGGTGCATACACATTAGAAGTCAAGGTGAGGTTCGTTGAACATGAGGAATATTGGGAGAAAAGTGAGCAGTCAATAAACATGTAAGGATGAAGTCAGCAGTGGTAGGTCAGCAGAAAGAGAAGACTTGGATAGACTGGTGAGGTTAGCTAGAGTATATACTGCCATGGCATCCTTTGTGGTAAGGACTTGCCAACAAGGACTCTGTGGATTTTGCAAGAGCAATAATGTCATCCACCATAATAAAAGGAAAACAAACATGGACATCCAGTGTTGAAAAAGGAAAAAAGAAAAAATATATATGTCTCTATGTCTGGAAAAGTGGGTGGCTTTGTCAATGAGATACAATAAATGGACAATTCGAATTTTTGTAAATATTAAAAAGGTTTAGTATAGTTACTACATTGACACTTTAGCCAACTGAATATTGGGGGGGTGCATTCCCCTTCTTTTTTTTTTTATTGAGCTTTTTCTTGTTTGAGCTGTAGCCCACATAAATCTGGAAAAAATACCAACTGAGAAAAAAAATGTTTTTGTTTACTAAACATGGGCAGGTGAGTTACATCAATCTGTCAGAGAGCACTGGCTTTTATCAATGGAGATTAATCTTAAAAGTCTGAATAGCAGGATCTTAATTAAACAATGCAGGAGCCAGTAAAGTGCTCTCACTATGGCAGGTCAAGCGTTAAAATTTTAAGAGGCTTGTAAAGAAATGAGAAAAATTTTAGGATATGAGTGACTTTAGGAGTCATCACACACTCATAAATAAAAAAAGAAAAATGTTTAGTTTTAAATCTTACCATATAAGCAGTCAGTTCTTCATGTGCAGATGTACCTATAATTATTTACTTAGGGAGAGAACTTGTACCAAGTTAATTGATGATCTAATGGTTAGAATTGGCTTGAGTTATTTTATATGATTTTAGAAGGCTCTTTATTAAAATATACCAATATGTTATAGAAAGTCAATACCTAATGTGTTGACGTGATAAAATGTTTACCATTTTTTAGCATTATTTTAAACTGATTAGACAGTTTAAGCACACTATTATAACTTAGTTTACTAAGATCTTTACTCATCACAAAGCTATCATGAGTAAGCGTAGACATAAAACTCTTAATAGATTTTGCTCTTTAGAACTATAATATGGCAACTTAAAAGGCTAAAATAAAACCTCATAGCTTAAATGTTCAAAATAATAATTTTGTTAAATCAGGATTTGCCAAAACAAATCTGTCAGACCAGAAGCACCATGTATTGACTTAATTTATCAAGAATAAACCTCTGACAGTGTCTTAAAACAAGCCATATAATTTGTTACTCTCTAAAAGAACTGATTAAAGTTTGACATGTAGAATATGTACTCTCAAAAGCCAATTATTTGATAATATTTTTTTTAGTCTTTCTAAATAGGGGAGTTATCTCAGTAACAACTTTATCAGAAGGAGTCACTGTAAAAGCAAAAGTAACTAACTCATGAGTAAGATTTAAAAATCTCTTACCAAGTTTTAAAATAAAAGTTTTAACTGGAACATTTTTGTCTATATCAGACATAAAACTCTCTTTTTACCTAACCAGGATCTCTAAACCAAATTCAGTTTGACTAAATTTTTCTTTATACTTTAACAAACTCTAATTACTTAGATAGTTAATACACATTAGTGATGCTTCTCAAAACATCTCTAGTGTCAGACAAATGTCAAATTTGCTGTAGACCAATATCCACAAAACAGTTCACATGACATTTGGGGGGCCCTCCAGAATGTACTGGAACTTTTTCAGTTAAATACATAGATAATTTGCATATCAATTTGGAGATGAAGAATTGTCATGTTAAATACTTAAGACTTTTACTTTAAATCTTTAGCTGTCTTAGCAAATGAATTTTTACCTTTATGTTACCACATAAGAACTGTGTTGGAAACCTTTTTTTTTTTTGAGTCACTTAAACAATTTTAAGTAAAATGTTAAACTTTGTTAGGATCTTTGCTTATCACAAAGCTATCACACCCTTAGGGCAGTTATGAACAAGGGTGGGTACACAACTTAATTTATCTTTTACTTTGATTTGGAGAGGTAACTTAAAAAGCTAAGATAAACCTCATAGCTGAAATGTTCAAAATAAATTTTTACTGTTAACATTTCTTTTAGATGACCATTTTACACTAAATAATTTTGTTGAATCATATCTCTCAAATAAAAATTTTTATCAGGCCAGGAATACCACATTTAACCCTTTTTCCCTGGCAAGGCCACTGCTCTACCCAGACTGGGTTATTAGAAAGCCAGTCCAAAGGTGGAATTTGTTACAAACAGTGGCAGTTGGTATTGGGGTGCTGGTAAGATTTAGAATTCTCACAAGAGTGAGAGAGACCGCAGGGGCATTTTACCATGCCTAGAGATCTCATAAAATTTCTAACTAATGAATTGATGTTGATATTAGCTATCAGAAGGATGAAACTGTCTTATATTTTAGTCCAGTAAAGGTGTGCCAACTCTATGAGTCGGGATCTTTAAAACCACATTTAGCTTAAATAAATCTTATTTAAAACTTAAAACAAACTTTAGTTACTTAGGGGTTAACACACATTAATGGAAACAAGGTTAGCACACAGACTTAAAACAGACATTCTTGGTGAAAAGAAAAATTTTCCCTTTGAAAAGCGGGTTTTGGATTTCTAACTCACAGCCTCTCCACCCCCCCCCCCAGGGGCGTTTGTGGCTTAGAGGATGATTGACTGAAGTGTTTGCCAATCTGTGGAGCAGGAGCTCTGTGCCGTGATTGGTTGCGTGGACGGAACAGGCGGGCTTAGTTTACCACCACGCACGGAGAAAAATCTTTGAAAGCTCTTTTTCTGGGCTAAGGTACATTTTACAGTTTTAAAGAAACAAATCATTAAATTTCTATCAAAAGTGTCTGCTGATTCTCTGATTAATAGTTTTTAAGTTAGAGAGAATGTCTTGTTTGATTGATTTCTTTCTTTCTTTAAAGAATAGCTTGCTAGCCAGATAAGATCTCACTCAGAACTGGTTTAATGCTTTCTGAGAGTAGAGGAAAAAAGCTGGATCTTTTTGGCTGGCTAATTTTAAGATAATGCCAAATCAAGAGCCCACAGTTCTTTAACTAATTGTAAATGCTCTCATTTTTCTTCTATTAATTTTCTAAGGGAAGCTGTTTTTTGTGCTAGTTGAGTTTTAGCCTTGGTGGTATAGTCAGTAATATTGGCCAAGTCAAGGACCGGAGCACAAAATGGAGGGGCGGTGGCGTAGGGAGGTGGTCTGGACAAAGAAGAGCGTAGGGGTGACCGGTCAGGATTATGATATTTGGCCATCTCTTCATCAAGGGATAAGGCCTCTTCAGGAGAAAGACTATCATCAGGACCATCTTTGGTGGGGGGGTCTTAAGGTTGTCAAAGAGGGGTAAATCTTAACAGGAGGGGACTTAGCAGGTGGCCTCAGGGGCGGGGTCTCCTGAATCAGGCATGGGAATAGAGACGGACTCACAAAAAGAAGGTTATCTCTTAAACAGTTTCCTACTCTGGCCCATCTTTTTTCATCAATAGTCCCCTCTAAGGGAAACCACGGACAAACATCACTCACAAAATAAAAAAAAAACTTCTTGAGATCCTTTTTCTTAACCCTAGTTCCTCGTGTCTTGAGGGACTCTTTGAGGCCCCTAAGAAATAAATCATGCTTGCTCAATGCTTGTCCCATAATTGCGTCCCTCTTTCTTACCTTAAAACGGATCAATCTCACAGACGGGCAAATCTGCGGCGATCACCATGTGGATCTTCACTCACTCTGGGCTAAAGCGGCAATCCTATGCGAACCTTCACTCACTCCTTCTCTGAAGTGGAGGTCCTATGCTCCTTAGTTGACCATTGGGGAGCGACGTTCTCTCGGGGCGTCAGGTGCCCTGGCCTGCGGGGTTATCGACAGAAACCTAGGGTAGGGGGAGAGGGAATGGAGGGGACAAGAGACATGAAGAACGAGAGCAACACAGGAGGTCTGATCAAGCTCTGAAAATTTAATTTTGCAGACGCCATATAAGCACAAACAAGGAGGAAGTTCTGCTAAGGTAGTGGGGGAGGGAGGTGGGTGAGCAACTTTCCAAACAGCTAGATGGTAATCTCAGTTCCAATGGTCGGAATGTCCGCTCACCAGCTATGTGAGAGACTTAGCTAAGGCCTTGGCCCCCGGCAGCTAGGGACTTGAACCCGGGTTCTTGCACTGAATAACACGTGTGGGCAGCTAGGACCACCACCACTCAGTCCTGTGAGAACATTTCTTTCCTGGTGACTGAAGATGAGTAGAAATTCTTTGAGAAGCCCACAGTGCAGGATGTGGAGATGGCTGCTGTGATCAAGCACAGATTGTGGGAAACGCCTTGACCAGTGCAGCCACCCAGACCTACCTCCAAAGGGAGCTGTTCCACTCACAGCTCCTCACAAGGTTCAGAAGGAAGAGAGGAGAGAGCGCTCAGGTGTCCTTGCCCCTCTGGGGAAGCAGGTAAAGACCTAGTTTGCAGAGAGCAGCTCTGACTGTAATCCCCGAGCTTCCTGCCTGAGGGCGTGGCCCCAGTAGGTCCACATGTAGGAGAAGCAAGGAGACCCCAGCTAGAGAGCATTTGCTCAGTGCTTACTCCGATTTTGGTGGGGTGGGGCATGTTTCCCTCCCCCTCCCCCTTCTATATTGTTTTATTTGATAGGTAAGAGAGAAATTGAGGGAGGAGGAGAAGACAGAAAGGGAGAGAGAGGGAGTAGGGCGGTAGCACAGCTGGTTAACTACAGGTGGCACAAAGCTCAAGGACTGGCACAAGGATCCCGGTTCCAGCCCCCAGCTCCCAACCTACAGGGGAGTCGCTTCACAAGCAGTGAAGCAGGTCTGCAGGTGTCTCTCTTTCTTTCTCCTCTCTGTCTTCCCCTCCTTTCTTCATTTCTCTGTCCTGTCCAACAAAGATGACATCAATAACAACAATAATAACTACAACAGCAATAAAAAGGGGCAAAAAGGGAAAATAAATAAATAAATATTAAAAAAAATTTAAAAAGGGGGCAGAGAGAGAGACCCGACAGACCTGCTTCACCTCTCATGATGTTTCCCCCTTGCGGGTGGGGAGCAAGGGTCTTTCACAAGGTAATGTGGGTGATCAGCCATGTGTGCCAGTGCCCGCCCCTGTAATCTTGCCTTTAACTCAAAAAAGTACATTTTGTGTTCTCCGTACCATCCCTGCCCCCATGATGAGTGGGGGTTAGGAAAATCGATCTAATTAAACTCACAAGAGACTGAAGGACAGCCTGGGAGGACAGTGGGTTACATCACACTTAGGTTAGCATCAGACTGAGCAGATGTGGCCACGCCGCCCTCACAGCTCAGAGGCTTCAAGGAAGCTGCTGCTGTCATTACTGCTGCAAAAGCCCCGCAAGGTGCCAGCAGCTCCCCGTGGCAGCTGTCGTCCAGGTGGTGGTCAGGATGGCCTGGCTCAGTGACCAGATTCCATGATTCATTAATCAGGGGGGGAAGCTGGAATACCAGAAGGTCCCCTGCTGCTTCTTCAAACATTCCCCCAAAGGGACACAAGCCACCACCACTCACAATTCTGCTGGAACAGCTCATGCAACCACAGCTCAGGCCCAGGGTGTAGAGAAAAAAAGTTCCCTGGGTCCCTGGAAGGGGAGGAGCTGGGAATGAAGAGGATAAGGTGCCCACTGAACAGCCGGTCTCTTTAACAGTCCCCAGGTCTGTGTCCCTCTGGGGGAAAAGCACCGGGTAGCAATGGAATTAGCAGGTGGGGGTTAGAGGGTTCACACTGCATAGCAGGAGTAGACATTCAGGTCTTTTTATAATAAGCTCTGGAGCCTGTCAGTAAGAGTCTACATGGTTACTTACACCTGTTTTATGAGTACTAGGTCATAGGGCACCACTGGGGTGTTCACTGAGTATGATGAGCTCTCTGTTTCTTCTTTGGTTCTGTTTGAAGATCAGACTCCTTGTGGCCCCAGAAACAGGCTTTTCTGTAACCATTTATTGTTGTGCCCTTACCAGAGTGTGTTACAAATACTTAGTAATAGATGCAGTTATTATTTTATCTTTGTAACACTTACCTGAATGAACGATAGATAGATAGATAGATAGATAGATAGATAGGTTGATAGCTACATACCAGCACTTATGGTAGATAGATGATGGATGTGTAGACTGATAGATGATAGATAATGGATGGATAGATAGATGATAGATAGATAGAGAGTATATATATATAAGCTATCATATATATATGATATATATGTATGTATATATATCCCCTAATGTCCAAACTCAGTCATTCTCAATGAGTTTTTGCTTTTTTTTTTAATTTGGAAATACGTTGTTTTCCTTGATTAAATCTAAGAAATAAACTAGCCTTATTAGAAAAGAAAAGCACCTCTCTGATCTCAGCCTCAAATTATGAAGGAAGGAACTTAGGGCATCTCACTGCATATGAATTGATGACAGTTTTGAATATCTGAAGATTGAATGTTCCCTGGTTTAAAAAAAAAAAAACAGCAGTGACTATAGTCTCTCAGAGGTTTCTGTGACTCAGTTTGGGATTTTCCTCTAATGACAGGGATATATTTCCAGTTTATTTGTCTAGTACAGTTTGAAATATCTCAGCAGATGGTGCACATGAGATCTCCTTCCTCGATGATCTTGCAGCTGAATGAAGAGAATGTCCTCCTCCCTCCTAGCGAGCTTCAGTCATCATGCGTTTTCCTGAATGGCATTTGATACATCTGCCGTCTGCCTGATACAATAGGTGCCTCTTCTGCACTTGGATAACACTGTGAAATGTGCTTATACCTGTGGACTTCCCAGGAAGCCTTGCGTGTGTTGCACATAACTCAGTTAAACAGGAACTAAAACACACATACTTAGTGAGGACCATTAGCTAATCCAAAGGACCATCTTTTCTTCGGGTGCACTGATATCAGACACAAGCTTCCCGTAAATGAACTATCAGTTATTTCCTAGACCCAGCTCTGAGCAGTCTTCTCTGGGATCTTAAGCTTGGCTGAAGTTCAGTCCTTGGTCTAGAGCCATTCCCTGACATGCTGAGTCTTCAAAGTCCATAGAATTTCTTGGCCAGTGACTCATCGTTTTCTGACACTCCCCTTCCTCAAGAATTATAATGAAGAACATTCTTTGGATACCCTGGACACCATGTGTGGGCTTCAAAGAAGTGGTGGGAGACCCATTTCTCCAGCTGGACTCTCCCCTTTCCTTCTCTCCTGTCTTCCCCTTTCCCCTCCCCTCCCCCATCCTCCTTCCCTCCCTTCCCCTCTCTTTTCCCAGGGTTTTCTATAGCCATTTTTAAACATGGCGGCCTTGCACTGCACCTCTCCATGAGTCAACTTATGAGGAGGGTTTTAGAGCTAATGTGCCCTCAATTGATGCTGGAATTTCTAGGCACCCACACCAGTATCACTGTGACCAGCAGCCTGTATCCAGTGGCTGCCCAGGAGGGCAGAAGGGACATGAGATAAATCAACTGGGTTCCACAAAGATAATCACTCTCAGGGTTTTGCTTACTGGGACTGTTTTTCAAGAAAAATTGAATGTGCTCCAACTGGATTTGGAAAACAAGAAGACAAGGATCAAGACCCTAAGGCTCCCTCCCCACCCCTCATCCCCAATTTGGGATCCCTTATGCCTTAAAAATAATGAAGACCAGTTAAGATCTATTCCAAGATTTATTTTAGGAGGAGATTTATAGAAGATTCGATTTGATTCGGAGAGCCAGGATCCGGGAGGCAGGAAGGACTCCTCGTGACCTCAGGCCCCATTGTCCTGACCCTTGAACCCATTTCCTGATATTTTCAGATCTCCCACCTAAATAAATAATTCCTGAGAAAAAGGAGATTGAGTTAAGCATATGGCTGGGCATTTAACCTGTGATGGCTATGCTTGCCTCACTGTGACAAGCATCATCTGGCCCATAATTGGCTTCACTGTGACCATCCTGAAATGGCCACTTTAAGATTTTCCCAAGAACAGCTCAGAGGGGTCTCTGGGAAACTAGCTTGGGTGGTGAGACCACCCTACCATGTAGGTTCCTCAAAGACACTGCCCCCAGCTCCTAGAGAACAAGAGCTTGGGCCGAATCGGCTTGGCAGGGCAATGACATAGCACCTAGAATGTAGACAGACCTTTGCAAGCATCTCAGTTTGTCCAACTGCCACTGGTTATATGCTAACCCAATATAGGTGCTAAGAGAGAAAGATGTATTTATTAAAATCAAATATCAGACCGAGCAAGCTCATGGGACCACATGGAAGTTGAGAGCCACACATCCAAACCAGACCTCCCCTGTTACTTTTTTCTCTTTCCAGTCCATGGGGCCCTAGATCCAGCTGTGTGATCAGGCTGACCCATAGAGTCACAAGGTAACAGGCCAGGAAGATATCCCTTTACTATTCAGCCAATCTGAGCAGCTCAGGCCTCTGCTATTCAGGTGCAGAGATCAGTTTAGGTTGGTTTTTGTAAATGTTGGATTCTCTGTACTGTTGGCAGCTGGGTTCTAATCTTTTCCTGGCATTTTTTTCCCCCTCCTTAAAATGTAAAGCTGTGAATAAATGTCTTTCTCCATAACAACTTTTCTCCCGTTCTTGCTTTGTGACAGCAGGTGCTCAGCAAATGGTGAAGATTCTGTGATCTACAAAAATAGAGTAAAATAAAACAAAAACCAAATTCCTATGAGTCATAAGGTGCAGTCATTTCCCCCTTATTGAAACAGTCACTAGTCTGGTCAAAATAGTTTCTAAAATAAAATAAAAAATTACAGGAAAAATTTGGACTTGGCCTCTGTAATAGTTTTTCCTGAACAAACAATACTTTGTTTAATTTAAAGACTCGAGCTAGAGTGTATCAAATGTGTGATATCTATGTGGTTTCTATTGATACCTGATGCCTTCTATTTTTTCACGAGTGATTTTTTTCTATTTGTCTGTGTGTTTGTGTGTGGTGGGAGAAGGGTAGAGAGTGGCATGAGGAGCAGAGAAGAACACCAGACACCAGACGCCCCTCAACTCAGGCCTATGTGGTCCTGGGGAATGAACCTGAGACCTCCTGCCTGCACATCCTGTGCTCTGCCCCTGAGCTATCTCCTTGACTTTCTTGTTCTACAACCTAAAGCAGCTAAAAAAAAAAAAAAAATCACTCAGAAAGCTTTCCAGATTCCCAGTCTATAATTATGAGTATGTCCTAATTTCTCCTGAATACAGCCTTGAATATGGCAGAGGACTCAGACTTGGAGCCACCAGAGGCACTAACAAGCAGCAGATAGATATCTGACTGCTCTGACCTGGGAGGAATGAGATGAATGATTACAGACATGGGAAACCATCAAACAGGTAAAAGAATATATACTGACAAGTCTGGGAATTCAACTGATTCTACATCATGACATTGCAAGAAAGAAATTGAGCTCCCCTTCCCTCCCCTCCCCTTCCTTTTTTTTTTTTTTTTTTAATAATAATACGATCTCTTTTGGGGAAAGTATTCATCCTCCTCTTATCCTCCAGCTCCCATTTCTCCTCTTCCCAGAAAAGGTGATGAAAGCAGGCAGGGAGAAAGATTGAAACAGGGGCAGTGCATCTTGGGAGTTGTAGGCAGGAGGGAAGAGTAGTGATGCATTCTGGGAACTGCAGTTCTCTGGAGCTGACAATAGCAAATACTAGTGATTGCCAATGGCTATGGACTGTTGATTACACATCAGGCCCTGCACTGAGCGCTTAGACTAAATTATTCAGAACAATTTTATTTAATTTCTACTTTGCAGCAAAACCTCCTCTTAACTACACTCAGGGGTTAAGCCCCTCTGCCCGCTTCAGACAGTTTTTGTGCCTCTCTGGCTAAATCTGGAAGTCTTTGCACAAGGTAGCTCAGCGGTGCATCAATTACCTGCAGATTCAGGCTGCTGCTCTCCAAAACATGCTTCTATGCTGGAATGACTCCAGGACTGAGTTCCCCAGGGTGTCCAGGTGAAAAACGCTGCTGTGAACATGGAACATGCACCAGAAGGGGTCTGCATTAATTATGATGTGTAGAATTTTTAAAAGCAAACTGTGTGTGTGTGTGTGTGTGTGTGTGTGTGTGTGTGTGTGTGTGTGTGTGTGTGTGTGTTTTCAATCAGAGCACAGCTCTGGTTTATGGTAATGCCAGCAAATGAAACTGGGACCTCAGAGCCTCAGGCAGGAAAGTACTTTTGCATAATTACTATGCTACTTCCTCAACCCCAAGAAAATTGCTCTTAACCATCTTCCATATTAGCTTTTAACCCAGTTCTGTAAGGGTAGATCTGTAGATGTGTGCAATTACCTTTGTAATCAAGGTAAAACACATCTTTAAAATATCCTTTTATTTGAAAAATATCCCCTGTGTTTTGTAACAATTTATGTATGCTTGTTGTAAAGAATTTAAGCAGGGCAGGAAAAGTTGAAAGAGGAAGGTTAGTGGATGGGAGAGTGGCTCAGGGAGTAGAACACAGAGGAGCATATGGGAAGCTCTGGACTTGATTCCTAACTTTGCATGTACCAGAGCAGTTCTCTCTCTCTCTCTCTCTCTCTCTCTCTCCATATATACATACACATATATCCAGGAGGTGCACAGTGAATAAAGCATTGGCCTCAGGCATGAGCTCCTTCACAGTCTTACTGGGTCAAGGACCACAGGAATGCTTCCCAAGCCTCTTCCAGCTGCTGGCATGGCCACCTCTGTACACACAGAGCCCCGTCTGTCTGTTGTGGTTCTGTGGTCGCCATCGATCATAGAGTTGGATCAATAATCATATTCCTCGTGCCACCATCTGCTGCGGCAGGCACTTTGAAGCAGATTGTGCCACGTTAGAGAGACGCCGGGCTGCAGGAGGACAGCTTGGCCTTGAAACTGTCTGAAGAAGAACCCAAATGGCTCAAAGACGCATCACCACTTCCTGCCTTCACTAGTTAACCAGCCCCCTCATCTTCTCTGCTGGTTGCCTCTATAAATACAGAAATATTGAGCCACATAGTTTTTTTCTAATCAGCATATTTGTTTTTTTATGAACTGCTGGACAATGGACACAGGATCTGCTGTAGGAGTAACCCTACTGAGTTGTCTCTTTGGCCAATCTTTTCATTAATTTGCAAAGAGGGAAGAGAGACAGACACCATGTCTCTACTCCACTATTCATGGAGCTTCTCCCTTGCCACCTTTGACCATGTGGTGCTGGGTCCACATGAAGGAATGCATGCCTAGTAAAACGTACTCTACCTACTGAGCTAGCCCCAGGCCCCTCTAACCCAATACATGTCTGAGAACAGTGTTTTGGAGCAATTGTGGATTGAAGTGTGGATGCTCTCTGCAAGGCAAAAAAAAGTGTGTCAATGTTCACATTCTGTCTCTCAAACATCCACCCTTTCTCTCTGAGAGGTGGGCATAGACCGTAGCTTCTTCTGGTGTGGGGCACCCCACTTCCCCCCTTGGGGTGATCTTAGAGTAGTTCTGCTGCCTGTGCTCTTGGAATATTTTCATTCTGGGTGAAAATAATTTATTGGCATGCATACATGCATGTGTGCCACTCACAGAGCACACCGGATTGTAGACAAGACATGGCTATGATACACTGAGGCCAGATTGTTCTAACATTGAGGATGCAAGCTCCAGCCATGTCTCTAGGTGCCATTTGGTTTACCAATGAGAGTTGGAGTTTTTAAAGGGAAAAAAATTAGGACTTGGAGCTGGAATTTCTTGGGGGGGGGGCGCACCTATCTTGGATGTGGGGTTCCACATGGATTGGAGAATGAAGATACAGGTTTCTGTAGTGAACCCCAGATAGAAAAGAATTACTTCATCATACTACTGGTGGTGAGAGAGGAAATGCAGAGGGGCAGGCACATGGTGTCTATCTTACAGTGAGATTTTGCCATTTGTCCTGCGTGTGGGCCACTGTCCTTTTATTGGGTATGTGTGTATACGGCTTTGTCAAGCACAAACATCTCAAGGGTTAGGGTAGTATACATAATTAGATAATCTGGCTCCTGACATGTAAATGACTCTATATCAGACTTGCTATCTCCAATGCTAGCAGCTGCATCAGATCCTATGTTTACTCTGTAACTCCTGACTTGCCCCCAAGGATGTAGGCATAGTTTAGAGATACCAGATAAGGGCTCTTTTAGCCTGGGGGTGGGGGTGCGGGGGCTTTTGACTCACTATCTGAATTTACCTTAATATTAGCCAAACAATCCCTGGAGGCTAGAGACAGGAACCACAGAGAAAGCAATGAACTTCTGGCATGTGTGTTTTGCATTGTTGGGGTCAATACTGAATCTGCAGGCTGCTTTTGGTACTATGAACACTTGAACAGAACTAGTTCTTTTATTCCATGAACATAGTATAGCTTTCATTTACTGTTTTCTACTTAAAAGTCTCTCATTAGTGTCTTGTTAGTCCGGTTGGTTTTCCTTCTTGACTAAATATATTTATTAGGTATTTTGTTATTTTTTGTTTCATTGTAAATGGAATTTTTTTCTTAATCTCCGTCTCTCTCTCTCTCTCTCTCTCTCCCTCCCTCCCTCCCTCTCTCCCTCCCTCCCTCCCTCCCTCCCTCCAGGTTATTTCTCAGTTCTGGCACTATAAGTCCACAGCTACCAGCAGATGTTTTTTCCCCATTGTATTTGACATGACAGAGAGAAATTGAGAGGGGAAGGGGTGATAGAGAGGGAAAAAGAAAGATAGACACCTGCAGACCTGCTACACCACTTGTGAAGTGTCCTCTCTGCAGGTGAGGAGTGGGGTCTTGAACCCAGATCCTTGAGATGGTCCTTGTGCTTAGTACTATGTGTGCTTAACTGGGTGTACCACCCCTCAGCATCCTATTTCTCTTTCTGATAGCTAAAATTAGTATATAAAAATGTAATGTATGCACAATTTCACAGCTTTGGGCTGATTTTAATTAATATAGAGAGATAAAGAGACACAGAGAGGGAGAGACATCACAGCACTAGAGTTCTCTCTAGTGCCAAACTTTGTCTCATGTGATACTGGGGCTTGAACCTGGACAGAGCTTGCATCTTCTGGTGAGCCCTAGCTTTTAATATCTTTGATCCTATCCTTTACTGAGTTTATGTATTATTGATATTTCTAACAGTTTTGGGGCTTTTATGACTCTATATGTATGATGCTATGCCCTCTGCAAATTGGCAGATGCACTTCTTGCTCTCTGATTTGCTCATCTAATATTTATTGTTCTGGATGAATTGCTCTGGTTAGAATTTTCTGTCCTATACCAAGTAAAAGTGGCAAGAGTGGAAAGCCTTGTTTTGTTCCTTACTTGAGTGAGGAATCACTTCCTAGTGAACGTTTGCAGTTTTCTCTGTCTGAGCTGACTTGATAAATGTTTTGACTATTTCCCTGCGCATATTCATTCATTATGTTCCAAGCAGGTCACAGACACTTTATTCTCCTGCTTTTTTTCTCTTTCAACTTTGCCCCTGTTTTCTTTTCCCTAAATGGTTCATATAATTGATGGGGGAGATTGCATGTGGTTCTGCAAAATACTTTCATGCCTGAGACTCTGAGGTCCCAAGTTCAATCCCCAGCACCACAATAAGCCAAAACTGAGCAGTGCTCGATAAATAATAATAATGATGATAATGATGGTGATGATGATGATGGTCCAACTTCACTAGTTTGTTTGTTTGTTTTTCCCTCCAGGGTTATCGCTGGGACTCAGTAACTGCACCATGAATCCACTGCTCCTGGAAGCTATTTTTTCCCTTTTGTTGCCCTTGTTGTTTATCATTGGTGTTGTAGTTATTACTGTTATTGCTGTCATTGTTGTTGGATAGGACAGAGAGATTATGAGAGAGGAGGGGAAAACAGAGAGGGGGAGAGAAAGATAGACACCTGCAGACCTGCTTCACCACCTGTGAAGTGACCCCCCTACAGGTGGGGAGCCAGGGGCTCGAACTGGGATCCTTGTGCCGGTCCTTGCATTTTGAGTCATGTGCACTTAACCCTGGGTTCATTTTTCAACACAGCATCAACTAGCAATGAATTAAAACTTAAGCCAAGGTCAGCAAAGTGTGACTAGGAGGTGGCAGTGCAGAAAAGTGTTGGATGCTCAAGCATGAGATCCTAGTTTGACCCCCCAGCATCAGGGGCAGTGGAGCGATGCTGCCGGTGTTTCTCTTCCCTTTCCTTATTTACCTTCCCCTCCCCTCCCCTCTCAATTTCTTTCTGCTGCAATAGAAAATAAAAGGAAAGGGAGTCAGGCGGTAATGCAGCGGGTTAAGTGAACATGGCGCAAAGTGCAAGGACCAGTGGAAGGATCCCGGTTCGAGCACCAGGCTCCCCACCTGCAGGGGAGTCGCTTCACAGGCGGTGAAGCAGGTCTGCAGGTCTCTATCTTTCTCTCCTGCTCTGTCTTCCCCTCCTCTCTCAATTTCTCTCTGTCCTATCCAACGACAGCAACAACAACAATAATAATAATAACCAGAACAACGATAAAAAAACAAGGGCAACAAAAGGGGAAAAAACGGTCTCCAGGAGCAGTGGATTCATGGTGCAGGCACCGAGCCCTGGCACCAACCTTGGAGGCAAAACTAATAATGATAAATAAAATAAAAGGAAAAATGGCCACTGGGAACAGTGGATTCATCATGCAGACTCTGAGCCCCAACAATAACCCCGGTGGAAAGAAAAAATAATTAAATAAAGTAAACCACTCACATCTCAATACACTTTTAAGGAGTCTGATTTTTCTCTTGAAAATTGACGTAAGTGATTATATATTATATAAATATAATATATACTTATATTATATATATATATATATAGAGAGAGAGAGAGAGAGAGAGAAAGAGAGAGAGAGAGGGAGAGAGAGAGAGAATAAGAGCATAACTCTGGCAACTGCAGTGCCTAAGTATTGAACCTGGAAACTCACACATGCAAGTCCTATGCTCTGCTGCTGAGCCACTGCCTGGATTGCCAAGGAAGCCCCTTTTTTCTCTTTTTCTTTTTTGTTCCAGAACTAGGACCTTTCATATGAGCAATTTCATTCAGGCAGAGATAAAGGAGAGAGATACAAAGAGAGAGAGAGAGAGAGCTGCCATGGGATGAGACGTTGCCCCAGAGCCTTAGCACTCCATGTGGGTTATATTCACAGCAAAGCACACCCCCCCCCCACACACACACACGAGCTGCCCAGGCCCCTACTGAGACAATCTCCAAGATCCTCCTGGTGCACCACCCAGCCTGTAGCCTGGCCCCCACCACACTGGAGGAAGCTTCGATGCTGTGGTCTCTTTCCTTCTCCCTCTCTGTCTCTCTCTCTCCAAAAATGTCATCCTGGAGGGGTCAAAGAACAACCAAAGATAGTGGCTCACCTGGTGAAACACACACATTACGGTGCACAAGGACCCAGATTCAAGCCCCTGGTCTCACCTGCAGGGGAGAGGTTTCATTAGTGGTGAAGCAGGTTTGCAGGTGTCTTTCTCTCTCCCTCAGTCTCTCCCCCTCCCCCTTCAATTTCTCTCTGTCTCTATATGATAATAAATAAAATTAATTTAAAAATAAGATGGTCCTGTTTATTCTTGAGTCTGCCTTAAATTTTTTTTATCTTATTAATTTACACCCTATGGGTTTTATTTGTTTGCTGTTTCCTTCAGGGTTGTTGCTGGGGCTTGGTACCTGCACAACTGACCCATTACTCCTGATGGTAATGTCTTTCTTCCTTTCTTTCTTTCTTTCTTTCTTTCTTTCTTTCTTTCTTTCTTTCTTCCTTCCTTCCTTCCTTCCTTCCTACCTCCTTCCTTCCTTTCTTCCTCTCTTTCTTCTTTTCTTTTCACCACTTTATTTGGTAAGACAGAGACAGAAATTGAGAGGGCAGGAGGAGATAGAGTGGGACAGAGAAGGTGAGACCCCTCCCTGCAGACCTGCTTGTGAAGCATCCCCCCTGCAGGTGGGGGGCAGGGGCTCCACCCCCAGTCCTGGCTCCTGGTAATGTGTGCTCTCAGTTGGTGCATCACCACCCAGCCCCCTTACTTTTCTTATTTATGACACAGTGAGGGGCTATGGTCAGAGTACAGGTGATCAGAAGGCCAGTACCTGCTACTGTCCCATCAGCATTAGTTCCTGGGATGCTCTTTTTCCACTGGGCCACTGTGTATCACATCAAAGAACACAGCACTGGCAGAATATGCAGTCATAGTAAGGTTCGATTCAAAAATCACTTACTGCATATATAAGGAAAGAGAGGTGCTGAGGTAGACAGGAAGATGAATGAATGAATGGCAGAGGAATGAGAAAGGCAAAGGCATGGGGGGAGGGGCAGAGATAACACTAAAAGAACCTGCAGACATGAATGTGCCTCTTTATCCTGAGAACAGGTGAAAGTGTTAAGCCCACCTCTCTAGCTTCTCCATCTGCTAAGTTACTCTCCACACCTGGCATGCTGGTAAAACTTGGCTAGAATTAGGGCGTAAGGGGTGTGGCGTGTGGTCCTGGAAAAGGGGGCTTGTGTTAGCCAGGCATCTGGTTAACACAGATCTCTGACCAGCTAAGCTCCTCGGCCAGAGGCACATGGCTTTACCCTGGGAAAATGGTATTGATTGGAATCCTGGAAAGAAAAGGATGTTTATTAAACGGGGAAAATTGATAATGATTACTAGAATCGATAAAGGGGGTGGTTTCAGAATGGGGGTCAGTGCATAAGGAAGGACTGTTGTTCTGTGCCAAGTGCAGGGCTCAGATCTAAGGGAGAATATGGCACAAATGCACTGGGGAAGAAATCATCTTGGTGAAGAGCCAGCAGGCAGAATCACAGGGGTCTTGGGGAGAAGGCTCCTTTTGGGGGTGTGGAGGAGGAAGAGGACTGCCCTTATCTGAATGCATCAGAAAACATGTGAGAGTGGCGTATGGAGAAAAAGTAAGCAAGTCTGCCTCCGAAACAGGGCTCCTTTTGGGCATTTCCCTCCTTCTCAATCTATTTTCTTAATTCTCATCCCGAACCTAGGTCCTCCTCCTCCACCATCATGCACCACGACCTAAAAGTGCTCCCCAGAGGCCTTTACTTTGGTGCAATACACCGAACCTAGTCCAGTTCTGCTTTGTGTTTCCCTGTGGTGACCCCAGAAGGACTTTGGGACTATTAGCACACAAATAACGTCACCCTGAGGAGGTGCTTCAGAGAAGGGAATGTATAGAAGCAAGGGACTCGGAGCACCTGAGCACTCTGCTGGCCGGTAAACTTTAGACCCTCCCTTTTTGGTGGTGGTGGGGTAGTACCAGGGCTCTCACTGGGGCTCAGTGCCTGCATGACTAATCTACCCCTCCAGCTGGCTCTTTTTTTCCCTTTTCTGTAGACACAAAGAGAAATTGAGAGAGGGAATGGAGAGATAGAGAGGGGGAAAGAAAGAGAGACACCTGTAGCCCTGCTTCACTGCTTGTGAACCTCCTCCTTCCCCTGCAGGTAGGGACTGAGGGCCTGAACTGGGATTCTTTTGTGTGGTAATGTGTGCATTTAACCTGGTCCAGTATTACTCTTTTTTCTCTTTTTTTCTTTCTTTCTTCTTTTTTTTTTTTTTAGAGAGAGATGAAGAGAGAATAGAAACAGGAAAACAGGGGGGTTGGGCAGTGCTGCACTAGGTTAAGTGCACATATGACCTGCGCTAGGATCCCAGTTCGAGCCCCACTCTCCACCTGCAGGGGAGTCGCTTCACAGGCGGTGAAGCAGGTCTGCAGGTGTCTATCTTTCTCTCCCCCTCTCTGTCTACCCCTCCTCTCTCAATCTCTCTGTTCTAGTCTTAAAAAAAAAAAAAAAAGGCTACCAGGAGCAGTAGATTTGTAGTGCAGATACTGAGTCCCAGTGACAACCCTGGAGGTGAAAGAGAGAGAGAAAAACAGAAAGAAGACATGGCACAACACCTCCTCTGCCCACAGTGCTCTTGTAGTGCCATCCCTGTGCTCCTGAGTGGTCCAGGCGCTTGAACCTAGGGCCTCAGGCACAGCAGGGCGTAAGCTCTCCCGTGTGATTTGCTTTCCAGACCCTGCCCCTGTCACCATTCTTGTTGGGACAGAGAAGGTGCTATGAGGCTTATAACATCACTATCTTTCTCCCCCCACCCCAAGCTCCTATCCTTCCCCTTTTAGTTTCACTTGGTTTTATTTTCAGCTGAGCACCTATGTTGCCTTTGGCTTTCCTGCTCCTTCCTCTGTGTGTTTACTGGTGGTTCCTCTATCACCCCAATGTCTACCACATCTATGAAGGCTGGGAACTCATCTCTGCTTACAGCCCAGAGAACACTGGACAGGTCTAGGCATACTTAATACATGAGTTTCTAAAAGCATTTGAAAGATGCAGCAGGGAAATAAAATGACATTTTATCCACCAGTGAAATGTGTATACCAGGAGTTTCAGTCTTGAACACCAGATTGGCTGTGTGTGTGTGTGTGTGTTTAAGATTTTAATTATCAGTGAGAAAGGTAGGAGAGAGAGAGAGAGAGAGAGAGAGAGAGAGAGAGAATCAGACATCACTCTGGTACATGTGCGGCTGGGGATTGAACTTGGGACCTCACGCTTGAGAGTCCAATGCCTTATCCAGTGGGCCATCTCCCAGACCACCTTCCAGATTTGCTGTTTTTCCTATTTATGTGTTGCCTCAGAACGTTAAAGGCTCAGGTTTGGGGAATGTGGAAAAAAAAAAAAAAACCCTTAACTTGAAGCATCTTTGTGAGAATCAGTCGATGGAATCTCTTCTTTCTTCCTTCCTTCCTTCCTTCCTTCCTTCCTTCCTTCCTTCCTTCCTTCCTTCCTTTCTTTCCTTCTTTCTTTCTTCCTTTCTTTCTTTCTTCCAGGGTTACTGCTAGGTTACTGCTCATGAAACAACCCCCTTCGATGAAGTTTTTTTTTTCTACCAAAAGAGCAGTTTACACTGTATGGTTTCACTCATATATGGAATCTAGAGAATTGCTACACATGAACTTGTGGATAAATTAAATTAATCAAATAGAGAAAACCAGAAACAAGCAGACTGTTTCTGAGACTTTGTGAGAATTGTGGTAATCACTTCTGAGAGGTTGGTGGTGGCTGTGGTGTGGAACCACACACTGTGATCTCACAACCTTGAAACCCGCCATGAATCACAATAAAAAAATTGATACCATAGAAAAAGGGTAGTTTAAGGCCCTGCTGACACTCACGTCGCCCAGGACAAGAATGCTGAACTAGTCTTGATTCCTGGAGACCTGTCGGTCCCCCCCACACCTCCTCCTTTCTTGAGACTCTCCGTGAGGCTGCAAAAGACCGTCAGCTCCTGCTCCAGTCAGGCTGGTTCTTCTCCCTCTTCTCAGGTCCTCGTCAAGGATGCCACATGGATGGATGGCATAGGACATGGAGGAGGTGTCTTGAGTCTCTGGTCAAAGGAGAGATGGATGGAGCTCGAGCCTCGTTTGTACTCTCAGTCCAGACAGAATCACCTGCTGCATTTGACGCCACATCCAGTAACAGCCATGCTGTTCTGTTCTAGCACCAGCTACGAACAGCCAAGCTGTGTCCTAGCGACGTCAAACCATCAAAACTATTTTTCGAGACTTTCAATTATTTTCCTCCCTCCACAAAAAGGAAAAGGGGCACACATTAAGATAATAATTGCTTCCGATTCCCAAAACTAGAGTGACGGTATTCTCTTTTATATTTTTATTGCCTTTATTTATTTATGAGAAGAGACAGGCAGAAATCCAGAGGAAGGGGGAGACAGAGAGGGAGAGAGAAAGAGAAACACCTGCTGCACTGCTTCACCACTCATGAAGCTTCCCCCTACAGGTGGGGACTGGGGACTTAAACCCAGGTCCCTGTGCATTATAATATGTGCGCTCAACCAGGTGCACTACCACCTGACCCAATAATATTCTTAGAGTTTACTCTGCTTGTACTAGTCCACCATTCCTGGCCAGCATGCTATATGCTATCTCTCCCTCTCCCTCTCCTTCTCCCTCTCTCCCTCTCCCTCCCTCTCTTCCTGTCTCCCTCTCCCTCTCTCTCCCTTGCCCTCTCCCTTGCTCTCTCCTTCTCACCCTTTCCCTCTCTCCCTTTCCATCTCTCCCCCTCTCCCTCTCTCCCTCTCCTTCTCTCCCTCTCCCTCTTTCCCTCTCCCTCTCCCTCTCTTTCTCTCCCTCTCCTTCTCTTTCTCTCCCTCTTTCCCTCTCCCTCTCTTTCTCTCCCTCTCCCTCTCTTCCTGTCCCCCTCTCTTCCCCCACCCTCTCTCTCTCTGATATAAGGTAAGATACAGGAAGTGACAAAGGTAGGTAGGTAGGTAGATAGATAGATAGATAGAAAGATAGGACTGACATCACAGTACTGTTCCACCACTTGTGAAGTCCTCTTCATGCTGATGTTCCTATGTGATGTCTGGGGGCTTGAGCCCAGGTCCTTATACATGGTAAAGTGTGCACTGTGAGTTGTCTCTCACCCTGTATGTTTTGCATCCTCAATCTGCTGCTCATGGGCCTGAATCTTTGACTATTTTTCTTATGAGAGCAGTCAGTAGACATCCAGTAAGAAAGGCACATTTCCTGTGGTGAGCATGGGGCTGCTTTAGAAGCAGGGGGTAGACTGGAATATCACTTCATGTGACTCTGAATCTACCACCTGATGTTGCTGAATTTAAGATGAGGAAAAAAATAGAAGAAAAAGTATATGAAAAGTGTACTCAGCTGTTACCGTGCTTGTCTTTGAAAATTCTCGCATTGTTTCTTCCACTGTTTGTAGTTTTGTGAATTTAGAAAACACTTCGATGATAGAGAAAAAGTTATTTAGCTGGCCAAAGCGAGAGAATGAGCAAAGTAGTAAGTCATATGCCAAACCATCACCCATGAAAACAAGAGCAGCGTCTGGAGAAGCCAGGTGGTGGTGCATTCAGCTCAGTGTACATTGTTGTTGTGTGCAGGCCACGGAGAAGAGAGAGAGGGGGTCCAGAGCGAAGAGGAAACACAAATCTTTATTTGCGCTGGCACCTCAGAGTTGGGTGCTAGAGAGGCAGGTTGGGCCACGTGGAGGTAGCGAAAATGGCTGCCTCACACAGTAACCTTTCCTGCGTCTGAACACCGGAGTGGAGCGCTGGCAAGAGAACGAGGTGCGGAAGAAGAAGGGCTTTTATAGGAGCAGCTTTCGTGAGAATAGGAAGGGTGAGGAGTAACCATAGCACTCCAGGATAGGATAATAACTCTCGTGAGAATGGGAGGGGGGAGGAGTAACCAAGGCACTCCAGATATCTCGAGGATATAGACAATGCCCTGAGGGCACAACATGGCTGAACAGGCACTCCGAGAATGTCCCAACTCTCGTGGGAACTAGCAGTAGCCTGAGGGGACAACATGGCAGATGTGACTGCATCAGCACAATTTCCCAGCAGTACGTCTTATCAAACACAAGGACCCGGGTTCAGGCCCCCAGTCTGCACTTGCAGGGTGCAAGCAAAAGCTTCAGAAGCAGTGAAACAGTGCTGCAGGTGACTTTAAAAAAATTTTTTTTTGCCTTCAGGGTCGTTGCTGGGGCTCGGTGCCTGCACTACGGATACACTGCTCCTGGAGGCCTTTTTCTTTTTTTTTTTTTTTTTCTCGTTTTATAGGATAAGACAGAAAGAAATCGAGAGGGGGGAAATACAGAGGGGGAGACAATGAGAGATGACTGCAGATGTGCTTTACTGCTTGTGAAGCGAACCCCCCCCACAGGTGGAGAGCCAGGGGCTCGAACCCAGGTCCTTGTCCTTGCACTATGTGTGCTGAACCAGGTATGCCACCACCCAGCCCTGCAGGTAACTCTGTCACACTTCCTCTCTATCTCCTTCTCACCTCTCAATTTCTCTATGTCCTATCAAATACAAGAAAAATAAATAAATAAATAAATAAATAAATAAATAAATAAATCCGGGAGACCGGATGCTCCCTTGAACTTGAGTCTGGGACCAGGGCAGGAGTGATGACTGGGGAAGAGGTGGTCTGAGGCAGTGAGAGAATAGCATCTAGGTCCTGCCAGCTTTGCCTGACACAGTCACGACCTGCGACATCACTGCAGGAATGGGTGGCCGCTGCCCTGCATCCACAGGTGTAGGAATTCCAGGTGCTTGGGGCTGCTCTAGGGAGGAGACGCGAACACAAGGTAACAGCAGCACCCAGCCTCCTCCCACGAGGCTCCTGCAGGGATCTGTGTTTACCCAGATAACTGAAGTTGGCTGAGATTTTATTGAAATGCTGAGGCCAGGTTCTGTAATGCTGCTAGTATGGGCTATCTTTCAAAGAACGGGCAATGTGAACATCAGAGTCCGGCTGCTGTGGGCATGAGAGCTCAGGTGTGTCTGTTGGCCTTGAAGGAGTCAGCCAGGCAGAGGCTGGTGCTCAGAGGGCATGGATGGAGGAGTGGGCTGGCTGTAGGCAGAGGGGAGCTCTGTGGGCGGGGCTGAGGACAGATGTGTTGGAGCTGCTTCTATCTGAGCAGAGGTGCCAGCAGGTGTGAGACCCATGCCTGTGCTGGGGACACGCCACTCTCAGGTAATTTCCAGCTCCATAAGCTAATTTGTCCTGGCATAATTAAAACCAGTGTCTACAACAGCATAGAAGTTTAAAAGAGACACTTAAGAGATGAAGGGCTAGGCAGTGGGGAGGTAGCCTATTGTCTACGCAGAGACTCTCCTGCCTGAGGCTCCACCACAAGCCAGAGCCTACCAGTGCTCCAGTAAACAAAAGGGAAAACAAACACAAGACATTAGGCTTGAAAATGGAAGGCTAGAGCAATAGATACAACCAGCAGACAACAAAGGTGGAAACACCGCTGTTCATTCATATAGCTTTTTTAAAATTTAATTTATTTTTTTAAGTTATAACTTTTTTCCTTTATTGGAGGATTAATGTTTTATAATAGACAGTAAATACAATAGTCTGTACATGCATAACATTTCTCAGTTTTCCACATAACAATACAACCCCCACTAGGTCCTCTGTCATCCTTATCCAGGACGATATAGCTTTTTAATTACAGAGTAGTCACCCATGGAGTGTATCCCAAACTTCTTTATCTAGTTAACAGTTGATGGACATGTAGGCTGCTTATACTCCTTGGCTATTGTGAATAATGCAGCTATGAACATATGGGCACATATGTCCTTTTAAATTAGTGTTTTTAATGCATATTTATTTTTAATAAAGGGGACATTGGTCAACTCTAGCTTATGTGGTGGTGGGGATTGAACTTAGCACCTCAGAGCCTCATACATTATGCTGTCTTTCCAGCCCCTCTAATTTAGTGTTTTCAAATCTTCTGCATGTAGACTTGTGAGAGCTATGATGGTGGGTGCTATGTGGAACCATACACCTACAATTTTATGTTCTTGTAAGTCACAATCAAGTCACTAATAAAAACTAAAGAAATATATTTTGAAGCAAAAAAAAAAAAAAAACACACAATGAAGAGTAAAAATAGTGTCATCCTATATCTGTAAAATGTACATTAGAATCAAAACATTTCTCTTGCAAACATTTATGAATCCAACATTAGATCTAGCCTTAGTATTTAAGATAAGGGTCTTGTGGTGGTGCACCTGCTTGAATGCACATGCTACAATGTTCAAGGAACCAGGATTAAGCCCTTAGCTCCCACCTGCTGGGGGAAAACTTCACAAGTAGTGAAGCAGGGCTGCAGGTGTCTCTCTGTTGCTCTTTATCTTCCTCTTCCTTTCAATTTCTGACTGTCTCTATCAAATAAATAAAGATATTAAACAAATTTAAAAATATTTAAAAATGTCACACTACCACTATATATAAATATATATATATATGTTTAAGATATAACACTTGACAGAATATCTATATATGTTTAAATATATATATATGTTTAAGATATAACATATCTTTAAATATATATATATATGTTTAAATATATATATATGTTTAAGATATAACACTTGACAGAATATCAACGAAACTGAATTTGGGAGAGTTTAGAGCACTATCTCCTAGAAATCATAAACTAAAAATTTGAAAGTTTCTTTCAAATGCTTTTATTTCTTTATTTATTTTAGACCAAGACAGAGAGAAGTTGAGAGGGAAAGAAAAGCGGAGCGAGAGGAAAAAGAACAATATTTCACTGCTGGTGAAGCTTTTCCACTATGGATAGATATTGGGGAAAAACAGACAAGTTTAAACAACAACAAATAAACAGAGGTACAAAAGGCTTTCCTAATACTAATTCCACGAATGTGCTTGAATTACTAGATATTATTAGCAATCAAAAATAAATACAGAATGCACATCTTCTCAACTATAGATACAAATGTGTTTTAAATATGCGTGCCTTTGATCATAAAAGAAGTTCCGGTCTGGCCATGGTGAAGCAAGTTAAGCGCACGTGGTGCAAAGCGCAAGGACATGGAAGGATCCCCGTTTGAGCCCCTGGCTCCCCACCTGCAGCGGAGTTGCTTCACAAGCATTAAAGTAGATCTGCAGGTGTCTTTCTCTCCCCATCTCTGTCTTCCCCTCCACTCTCCATTTCTCTCTTACCCATCCAACAGCAATGACATCAATAACAACAATAATAACCACAACAATATTAACAAGGGCAACAAAAGGGAAAATAAATAAATAAATATAAAAAATTAAAAAAAAGAACTCTGGAAAAGTGAGTATACCTCATTTCTGCTTCGATATCTGCTTCATGTTGCAGGAGGTGATACTATTGGTCTACGCTGATCAGAAACAGCATAGTGAAGAGCAGTATTGCCGTAGATGTCCTTCAGATTCGGGTCAGCGTGATGCTTTAGAAGAATGGATACACATTCCTCTTGCTGGCATTGTACTGCCTGTCAATATCAGACCTAGAATTAGATTATAAATTCAAAAAGTCCAGCAGAGGAAGACCTGGGGGGAGGGGTTGGAAAAAAAAAAAGAAGTTCCAAGAGGTTAAAATTGACATACTATGTTCTTCTACCATAGCAAAACACAGTTATAAATGAACAAGAAGGTTCTTTTTAGGGCCAGAGATGAAGCTCACAGAGTAGAGTGCATGCCTGGCCAGGTTGGACCAGATTCCAGCCCTGGCACCACAGGGGAGGCACAACAGCATGGGTGGGGGTGCTGTGGTTTCTCTCTTTCTCTGTCTCTTCTTGTTTTTTCTCTCCCTACCTCTCTGTCTCTTATCTGAATAAAATAAAGGAGCCAGCAAGCAATGAAATCACACACACACACACACACACACACACACACACGACACTCTGGCTCATTTCTAAGGTTATGAAAGAAATGAGAACATAAATTAAAACTTTTATAACCAGGTAAGAATGACAAATTGAGAGGCAACTGAAGAAGTACAAGTAGTATATATAGACAGCATTCATCGTTTGGACTATAGTTACTGGGGAGCAAGAGAGTTTAAAATAAACTGGTGATGTTTTTCTAATCAAGAAGCTAAAAACACACCAACAGAACAAACTTGAAGACACATAACAGGAAGGAACAACACCGAGAAGGACAGAAATCAATCAAAGGAGAACAAACTAGTGAGACAACACAAAAGTGTCACAGACAGAAATGCTGTTCTGTTGCCTAGATTATTCAAACAGAACAGATTATTCAGACAAAATGCCAGTAGGAATTCAGGAGGGTGGGGAAGAGAGAGAGGATGCAAATAATCAAATAAAGGATGAAAAACAAAAGACCGCGGTCTAACAGCCTTTACAGTAATAGGAACCACACTGTGAGTGCACATACAATTTTCAGTGTAGAGACCTGGTGGATGCCTTCCCAGAAACCAGGAGAAAAAAAAAGCCAAGCTGGAGCAAGAAGAAAGGGAACATGAACTGATGATGTTACAGATGCTGAAGCTGTTGGTGAAAGTCTTACCCTCCCAGCTCCCTCCTACCCCTGAGAATAACTCAGCTCCAGATGGCTTTGCAGATGAGATAAACCAAGCTCTCCAGCAACAGTTCATGTTTATGCTACACAGGTTGTCTACACAGAGAAGGATTAAGCAACCAGTCCTTGTTTGTCATCGGTCATCTGGACTTGGAAATAAGGCAAGAGTGTCCATGAAAGTGAAATCCACCAGCCCCCACTTAATTAACAAAAATGGGATGGGGGGGGGGGCAAGATCCCAACTAAAAAGCTTCCTGCTCAAATCCCCAGTGCACTGAAAATGAATTCAGTATGAGCTGAGTCTGGATGCAAGGGTGTTTCAAGCCAGAGCATGAATCAGTGTTGTTCACCCCATCTATGAACTCAAGAAGAAGGAACATCAGACACCTAGACCCAAACATGCTGAAAACACATCCAGGCTTCCAGCAAATCTAGAAGTAATACAATTGTCTTTGTTGGGCAATGGTTTTATTCCCCTATGTCTATAGAAATTCTGCTCACTGGCAAACTTTTGGGCTGTGTTTTCTCTCTCTCTCTCTCTGGCTGTTTAAGATTATGTTTTTTTTTTATTGGTAATTTAATATTGAGTTACAAAACTACATGTCAACATGGGTACAAGTCCACACCATTCTCACTACCAGAGTTCTGAATCCCCAGTCCCTCCATTGCAAACCACCAAAGTTCTCATAAGGTTGCAGACATGGGTTAACCATCATCTCTACAACTATCAGTCTACATTAGTACATAATTCCCCCCTTTTTCCTTTCAGGCCCAGTCCTCTCTTCCCCTCCAAGCCACTCATGACTCTATTACTACATCCAAATGTTCCTTCCTTTTTTCCTCCTCTCTTTGCAGATCCTGATGGAGCCAGAGTTCAGAGCCCTCTTATCCTCTTCCTCCTATCACTTCTCTCCCACTGGGAGTATGGATCAAAATTGTTTCGGGGGTGCAGAATGACTTCGTTGTCTTTAAGTTTGTGAGCAATACAAGAATGTCTGTTATCAAGGCAAACACTGACTGTGGAAGCCTAAGTCTGGCATGGAATGGAGAGGAATAGAAGATTCTTAGGTGAGGCCTAAAGCCATCATTCTTTGAGGGTGATGTCATCATCCACCCAGAAGATGGAAACAACAGACTCACCAGATTTGCTCTCAGAATCTGCAAAACAGTTCTATAGATTTACCATTTTAGAGATTAGACCTGGAAGCCAACCTAATTTATCAGCATCAGAAATGACCAGCTAGAATGAAAAATAAGGAATCAAAAGGCATTCAGGAAAAGCATGAAAATGTCTATGAGCATTTAGGAATTAAAACCAAGAGATCCCTGAGTATCTCCAAGGACAACACTTTGATGAAGGATTTTGAAAATAACCCCGATAAATCAAATTCCATGTTCTTTCATCAAATAAATTGATGCCATAAAGATGTCATTCTGTCCAGACTCATCTACTGATTCAATTTGGTGCCAACCAAAATAACAATTGGTCTTAGCCCAACACTTCAAACTTCACTAGAAATACAAGCTTGAGAGAATCAAAGTACATGAATAGCTAAGTCACCACCAGAACTTTCTGACTCAAAAATCCTGCTGGGGTAATTTCCTTTCTTCAAAGCTTTCTGACTCATCTTAAAGCCTTTGGGGTGTGAATTATGAAGGGAATTGTTTGCTTAGTCAGATGTTAGTACATTATAAAGAAATCAAATAATAATAAAAAAACTGGCATTTATTCAAGAAAAAACAAATCAGCTCATGGAAAGTAATAGAGTTGAGAGATGGGCCAGGGCCAGTCCTGGAAACCCATCACTTCTGGGTCCAGGACTGCCCCTTCTTCCTCCCTCCTCAGCCTGCTTCTTGCTTCTGCCTCTCCTGTCTTTTGATCTTCTCCTCCCTCTTTCTCTCTCTCTCCCAGCCTGGACACTTTCCATTTCCAGGTCTTTTTCTGAGAGTTATTGCACAGAGCTAAAGTGGCCCTATAGGTCACTGGGAAACTCATGGTTGTCTCAAGGACCAAATTGGGAGATGCATCAAAAGCAGACAAGGTGGGAGCTAACTTTTGGTCTGACCCTTGTTCGTTGCTGCTGCCTTGATTGCTTGGTCACTCTGTCCTTTCTGTGAGCTGTGTCCTCAGTCATCATTGTCACAGGGGAGACATTTGTGGGCAGGAGGAAGGATGTTTTCGTCAGCCTCTCACGACTCAAGCTGATTGCCTGCAAAGATTTGCAATAACTCAGGGGCATCCCATTAAAGGAGTCCTTCTTGGGGATTGCTAGCACTCAGGCTAGGAGGGTGGATTCATCCCCCAGGGTTGCAGAAACAGAGCCACACACTATATGGCTTTCAGTAACGGGAGTGTGTTATCCTACAGGCTGAGAGGCCAGAATTCCTAGCTCATCTCTGCAGGGTCTTACTCTGTCTCTCTCTCTGAAGACCTCAGAGGGCACCATCATGCCTCCCTCCCAGCTTCTGGAGTTGCTATGATCCTTGGTGTCAATTTATTTACTTACTTTATTGCCGCCATGGGTATCCTGGAGGCTCAGTGCCTGATCTACTAATCCACTGCACTTGGTGGCCATTCTTTCTCCTTGTATCCCTTCTTTTATTTGATAGAACGGAGAGAAATTAGTGTGTGTGTAGGGGGAGTGGGGATAGAGAGAAAGAGAGACACTTGTAGCCCTGCCTTATCTGTTGTGAGGCTTCAACCTGCAGGTGGGGACCGGTGCCTTGAACCCAGGTCCTTCCACATAGTAATATATATTCTCAACCAGGTGCCACCATTCAGCGATGATTTTATTTTTAATTTTTTTCTCTTTCCTTTTTAAAAAATTTGTTTTATTCATTTGCTCATTTATTTTTGATAGAGACAGAGATAAATTGAGAGCGGAGAGGGAGATAGAGGGAAAGAGGGAGAGAAGCACCTGCAAGACCGCTTCGCTGCTCACAAAGCCTCCCTGCAGGTGGGACGGGGGCTTGAACTCGGATCCTTGCGCATTGTAATGAGCGTTCTCTACAAGGTGTGCCACTCACGTAGCACCACTTTTTATTTATTTTTAAGGATTAGTTGACTTGTTTATTTTTTATTGGGAGGATTAATGGTTATACAGTTGCTGCCACGTGTGTAGGTAGTATTTCTCAGTTTTCTGCGAAGCACTCTCACTCCCAGCCTAGGTTGCCCTCCACCATTTTGCATCAGGACCTGAAAGCCCCCCCACCCTTCTGCTACCGGAGTCTTTACTTTGCTGCAATACACCAAACCCAGTCCAAGTTTCACTTTATGCTTTCTCTTTAATTTGTGTTTCTTTTTATTTTTTTGACTCTTTATTTGTTGGATAGAGACAGTCAGAAATTGAGAGGGAAGGGGTTTAATAGAGAGGGAGAGAGACAGAGAGACAGCACTGCTTCACCACTTGTGAAACTTTCCCCCTGCAGGTGGGGACCAGGGGCTCAAACCTGGGTCCTTGTGCACTGTGACATGTGTGCTCAACCAGGTGCACCACCACCTGGCCCCTTTGTTTTGTGTTTCTTAAAGCGCCATCTAAGAGTGAGATCATCAGAGATTCATCCTTGACATTTTGACTTATCTCACTTAACATGATTCCTTCAAACTCCATCCAAAATGAGGTGAAGAAGTTGGATTCATTATTCTTCATAGCTGAGTAATATCCCACTGTGTGTGTGTGTGTGTGTGTGTGTGTGTGTGTGTGTGTGTGTGTGTGTATACATACCATAACTTACTCAGCCACTCATCTGTTGTTGAACACCTAGGTTGCTTATGAGAGAAAGGAGGGGAGGGAGCAGGACCAGCATGTGGAGGGAGGGAAAGGGTGGAAGGGAAGGGTTTTCAGGCAAGAGGAAACACAGGCTTGGCAGGTCGAATTCTAGTGGTGGGAGAGGAGCTGGAAAGATAGAAGACAGCTTCAGTTTGAGGGTGAAGGGAGGCCTTCAGGCAAGGGAACAGAGTAGAAACACAGCGTCTAAAGGAGAGCAGTGGCCCAGGGACACCACTCTTAGGCTTTTAGCCAGAGGACAGGCAAACATGAATTCAAAAGGACACAGCACTCCTGTGTTCATAGCTGCATTGTTCACAACAGCCAGAACAGAAGCAGCCTGAATGCCCATCGACAGATGACTGGCTAAAGAAGTTAAGGGCGTAGTGGAGCACCTGGTTGAGCGCACATGATACAATGCACAAGGACCCAGGTTCAAGCCTCTGGTCCTCACCTTTAGGGGAAAAGCTTTGTGAGTGGTGAAGCTGTGTTGCAGGTGTCTCTCTGTCTCTCTTTCTCTCTACTTCCCCCTTCCCTCTTGATTTCTGGCTGTCTTTATTCAATAAATAAATAAATAAAAATGATAAAGATTTTTTTAAAGAAGTTAAGGGCTATATATTCCTTGGAATACTACTCAGCAATCAGGAAAAACACACACACACACACACAAAAACCCACATTGTGCCCTTTGGGACAAAATGGATGGAATCAGAGGTAAGTATGCTTAAAGAAATAAGTAAAGAGATGAAACACAACTACCAGATGATTTCACTCACATGTGCAATCTAGAGGAATGATACATATTAATTTGCAAAAAAAAAAACAGAAGCAAGCAAACTGTTTCTATGATTCTGTGATAACTCTGGTGGTTATCTTTAGGAGGTGGGGGGACACAGAGCTGTGGTGGTCGGTACAGTGTGGAATGCTATACCGTAACCTTACAACCTTGTAACCCATTGTTAACCACAAATAAAAAATGAAAAAAAAAATGTCCAGTCTCTGTAGGTGGCACTGATCAAGGAAGAGGCAGGTCAAATTGAACAAAAGCTGTCTTTATCCACACAGGGCCCCAGAAGTCCTTTTCTATACACCGGGTTTTTGCATGAAAAGAAAAAGCTTTATTACACAATAGAAGAACAGAGGTTTTGGTCCCTCAAAATGCCCTGCCCCTCTTTCTTCCTCCAGGGTGTGTTTTTACAATCTTAAGGAGAAGTGAGAAGAGGAAAGTCTGAGTCCTGGAGTCTACCAATTTTTCCAAATTTTTTCCCTCCCCTCTCTGCCACCTGAGGAGACCAGAGCATTGCTTTGCTGGAATACTGTGTTGCTGGGGATTGAACTGTGATCTCTGCAGCCTCATATAAGCAGGCTGAGCTATCTTCCCACTTTGCCTTCCTCCTCCTCCTCTTCCTCCTCTTTTTCTCCCTCTTCTTTAAATTTTATTTTATTTTATTTCTGCAGAGCACTGCTCAACTTTGGTTTATGGTGGAGCTGGGGATTGAACCTGGGATCTTGGAGCCTCAGGCATGAAAGTCTGTTGCTGTGCTATCACCCTGACCTTACTTCTTACTTCCTTCTCTCTCTCTCCATATATATATATATATTGCATCTGGGTGACAAGTCTAGCAGATGGAGACTTGTCTCAAGTGGCCTCCCCCAGGGCTCTGTTCTGGCTCCTACGCTATTTAATATTTACATCAATGACCTCCTAGAAACTTCTTCAAGGAAGTTCATCTACGCCGATGACATCTGCTGTGCAACTCAGGCATCCAAGTTCGACATCCTCGAGGAAACACTCACGAAAGACATGTCTCTGATATCTGATTACTGTAAAAAATGGCGACTAATCCCTAGCACTGCAAAAACGGTATCATCTGTTTTCCATCTACACCATGCCTCGGCCTCGCGTGAGCTTAATGTGCAGCTTGGCGATACGAGAATCCGGCATGAAGCCCAGCCAGTCTATCTTGGTGTTACTCTCGATCGCATTCTGTCATATCACAAACATCTCATAAAAACTGCAGCAAAGGTGGGTGCGAGGAATAACATCATTGCAAGACTGGCCAGCTCCTCATGGGGCGCGAGCGCTTCCACACTACGATCATCATCTCTGGCATTATGCTATTCCACTGCAGAATACTGTGCCCCAGTATGGTTCCGTAGCCCCCATGTCCACTTGGTCGATTCCAAATTATATTCCTCCATGAGGATAATTTCTGGAACCATCCATTCCACCCCGGTTCCATGGCTGCCAGTTCTTAGCAACATCGCCCCGCCAGATATTCGTCGGGATGCGGCATCATCTAAGTTCATTTCCCACGTCTATGCTCGACCGGACCTGCCAATATACGTGGATATCTTCGCCCACCCTGTTCAACGCTTGACGTCTCGTCACCCAATCTGGTCTCCTATGCCTACACTGAACTTCTCTCTTCCAGACTCTTGGAAACAGAGTTGGCAGTCAGCTGAGGTAAAGAACAAACACCTCATCACAGACCCCTGTAAGCGTCAACCCGGCTTTGACCTAGCACGTTATGATTGGGCCCTCCTCAATCGCTATCGGACAGGCCATGGCTGGTGCTCCGCTATGTTCCATCGCTGGGGAGCCAGAGACGACCCGAACTGCCCCTGCGGCTACAGACAGACTATGACCCACATAGTCAACGACTGCCACCTCTCCAGATTCAAAGGAGGTCTCAAAACTTTACATCAGGCTCAACCTGACGCTGTTGACTGGCTACGGAAGAAGGGCAAACGCTAGAAGAAGAAGAATTCATTTTATTTATTTATTTTAGGAGATAGAGACAAAGCGAGAGGAAAAGGGTCAAAGTACAACCCTGGCATATGGGGGGTGGGATCCAGCTCGGGGTCTCATGCCTGCAAGCCCTGTGCTCTACCTGTGCAGTAACTGATCCGCATAGTGAACTCAGAAAACTCATGCGCGTCTTGTGGGTATAGCTTTAAGATGGCGGTGGGCAGGGGGGCAGGTGAGAGTACTAGCACCTGGTTGAGCACACTGCGTGCAAGAACCCAGCTTCAATCCCCACCTGGAGTGGGGAAGCTTCCGGAACAGTGAAGCAGTGCTGTGTCTCTCTTTGTCTCTCCCTCTCTTTCTTTTTTCCACCTCCAGGGTTATTGTTTGTGTTCAGTACTGGCACTAAGAATACACTGCTCCTGGGCGCCAATTTCCCCCATTTTATTGGACAGGACAGATAAATTGAGAGAGGAGGAGGAAGATGGTGAGGGAGAGAAAAAGACATCTGCAGATCTGCTTCATCACTTGTGAAGCTTCCCCCCCCCCCCCGCGTGTGGGGAGCGGGGGCTTGAACCCGGGTCCTTGCACTTAATACTATGTGCACTTAATCAGGTGTGCCACCGTCCAGTCTCTGGCCTTTCCCTCTCTACCTCCCCTCTTTCATCTCAGTTTCTCTGTGTCTCTATTCAATAAATAAATAAACATTTTTTTAAAAGATGACAGAGGCAGGGGGCTTCTCCTTTAGAGAGGCTCCGGGTGTGCTGATTTGATTCCTAAGGCTTCCAGAGCCAGTTCTGATTATTTGATTCCTCAGACCTCTGTATTGTTCTGGGGCTACAGGTGCTTTAGTTTCTGCTTCTGCAAAGGTCCCTGTCCATGCTGACCACTGGCTGCTGGATTCTTCTTTACTGGGGGCAGGGAGGTGGGGGGGGGGGCAGAACCTCTGCAGGGGTCAAACAGGTGGAAGTCCTTTGCTGCTCTCTGAAGGATGGTGTTTCCTAGCAACAGTGGAAGGTCTGCCCTGTTTGCAGAGTCCGTGGATTCTCCACAGGACTCTTGGCTCACTCTTCTCCAACTGATCCTGGGGAAGAAGTATTGCTGCTGACCTGAAACCCACACACTTGCCCCAGTCCAGCCAAAGAAACCCAGCTCACTAGGGCGCCATCTTGTCAGATGCTCCTGTTACAGGACTGATTCATAGCGTGGACCAGTAATGTGCAACGTTCTGTATCCAACTCCAAATGTTTTGTTGCTCTAGTAACTGTCTGGAAAGATTACAGACAAGGGTATATATATATATATATATACATATACACAGAAAGGCATATAGTTTGTGCGTATATATGATGTTTTATAGGCCCTAAATATTTTATTTATTTTGCTTTTTTTTTTCTCCAGTAGGCTTATCGCTGGGACTCAGTGCCTACACAATGAAGCTACCACTGCCAGTAGTCATTTTTCCCATTTTTGCCCAAAAACACTTTCTTTTTATTAAATAGGATAGGGAGAAACTGAGAGGGGAGGGTGTGACAGAGAGAGTCAGAGACAGAGAGACACCTGCACCTGTTTCACTGCTCTTGAAGCTTCCCCCATGCAGGTGGAGACCAGGGGCTTGAACTGAGGTCCCTGCTCTTAGCAACGTGAACACTCAACCATACAGAGTGAGCGGAACATTTCATTCTTGTGGTCAGTACTGTGACTTTTCCTTGTTGGGTTCATGGGGACCTCAATGTCCTTGGAGAGAAGTCCTTCTCCGGACCCTAGTGACCCAGCCAGGTAAGCATGGCATCTGCCCAGAGGCTCAGATCATGTACCATAAGAGCAAGAAACTCCCATGCTTCCTGAAAGGCTCCTGTGCTTGCAGACTCTCCACTCCTAGATATAACATGTTAAGAAGAAAAACTTGACAGTGTGCTCGTGCTCAGAGAAATAACTGGGGGACCTTGCCTCTTGAGGAGTGTGAAATTTCTGGGCAGGATGGACATGAGCCTACGTGGAAGTGGCTAATTGCATCACAGAAAGGTAAGGGAGAAATGAGGGCTGGTGGGGCCCTTTGGGGTGTCTGGGACCAGACAAAGCAGACATGAGAAGCCCAGATCCCAGCACTAAGAAAGACATGTATGTGGAAATGCAGTGCTGTCCCTGAGTCCTTGAACATGGGAATGCCTGCACTCTACTGGGTGCATCACCACCCAGCCCTGGCATCCTTTGTAAATTTTGGTATCTGGTGCAGTCCCTTTAGAAGACTCAATGGAAAGTCCTTAAACAAATCAAAATGGAATTTCTTATGACCCAGAAATACCACTCTGGGGCATTTATCCAACAGACACTCAAACACTAATTTGAAGGCACATATGCACTGCTGTGTTCATAGCTGCATTATTCACAGCACCCAGCTGAGCACATGTTATCATGAGAAAAGAACATGGATTCCAGTGCCCAGTCCCCACCAGCAGGGAGGAAGCTTCAGAAGCAGTGAAGCAATGCTTCAAATGTCTCTCTCTGTCTCTTCCTCTCTACCTGCCCCTTCCATCTCCACTTCTCTCTGCCTCTGTTCAATAAATAAAGAAAATATTTTTTAAAAGATGACCATAAATATCTTTGAATTCAGAATCCATTCCACCTCCTCCATGGAAAAGATATGAATTAGCATCTCTTTAAAAAAATAGGGGGGGTTGGGTGGTAACATAACAGGTTAAGTGCACTTGGCGCAAAGTGCAAGGACCAGCATAAGGATTCCAGTTCGAGCGAGCCCCTGGCTCCCCATCTGCGGGGGGGGGGGGGGGGGGAGGGGTCATTTCACAAGTGGTGAAGCAGATTTGCAGGTGTCTATCTCTCTCTCCCTCTGTCTCCCCTCCTCTCTCAATTTCTCTTTGTCCTATCCAACAACAACATCAGTGGCAACAACAACAACAACAACAAAGGCAACAGCAAGGGGAAAAAATAGCCTCCAGGAGCAGTGGATTCATAATGCAGGCACCAAGCCCCAGCAATAACCCTGGAGGCCAAAAAAAAAAATTGAAGGGGCCAGGTGGTGGCGCACCGAGTTAAGCACATGTAGTACGAAGTGCAAGGACCTGAGCCAGGATCCTGGTTCGAGCCCCCTGGCTCCCCACCTGTGGGGGGGGGGGGTCGCTTCACAAGTGGTGAAGCAGGTCTGCAGGTGTCTGTCTTTCTCTCTGTCCTATCCAATAAAATGCCAGAAGTAGTGGATTTGTAGTGCAGGCACCAAGCCTCAGTGACAACCCTGGAGGCAAAAAAAAAAAAAAATTGCCACTGGGGTTATCATGGGAGCTTGGTGCCTGCACAATCAATCCACAGCTCGTAGGGAACCGTTCCCTCTCTTTTTTTCTTCCTTCCTTCCCTCCTTCCTTCCTTTCTTCTTTCCTTCCTTCCTTCCTTCCTTCCTTCCTTTCTTTCCTTCTTTCTTGAATAGAGACAGAGAGGAATTTAAAGGGGAGATATAAAGGGAGGGAGGGAGAGAGAGAGAGAGAGAGAAAGAGAGACCGCTGAACCACTTCACCACTTGTGAAGCTTCTACGGGCTTGAACTGGGTCCTTGTGCATAGTAATGTGTGTGCTGTACTGGGACCCAGCTCCTGCATCCTTTTTTAAACACATTACCTGAGAATGAGCCCAGGGCCTTGGGTATACATAATATTGCTCAATGGTCCCCACACTTCCCTTTTTCAAAATTCTTTAATTAGACCCCCCCCCCCCAAACAGGGAGAAATAGAGAGTAGAGAACTGCAGCAGTGCTCCACCATTTGTGGAGCTTCCCCCATACCATTCATGCTACTCCCATGGGGTGCCAGGGCTTAAGTCCAGAAGCCTCATGTGTATCCAGCTACCTCCAAAGCCCCGGGCTTTGCTGGGTCTGCTTTTAGTGAGCTGGGTGTGTTTGCCCACCAAGATTCCGGAATTGCACTCAATGGGAAGACACCTCAGTGCTGTCACTCACCAGGACGTTGGGGTGACCTTCATGGACAACATCATCTCTCATCCCACCACCAGGCCCAAATGCAGAGTCCCTGGCAGGACAGGACAGCCCAGCTCTTGAATCCCACTTCCTGCTGTCACTGCCTGTGCTCAGAGCAAAACAAATCCAGGCCGAGGGCCCTGAGAGAATTCCAGCCAGGCAAGACACCTTCTCAGTGGGTGACAAGGACCTTGGCATCTGAGCACAGGCTTCCTGGAAACCCTGCTCCCAGGGGCAGAGGGATGACGCGGTGTTTTGTCTGGAGCGCACATCTGAAGAATGAGCTCTCTGTTCCAGGGTGAGCTTCCACTGGCTTTGTTGGGTTTTCTTGGCTTCCAATTCAAACGCTGGTGCGGCCCTCACAGCCAGTGATGAATGCCAGGCCCCCGTTCATGGAGGAGTGACTCAGGGACACAGAGGCCTGACTCACCTCGAAGCCCCAGAGTGTGTCCTGCGGTGCTTCAGGAAGGGAGCAGGGAGGGGATTGACTGGCTTCACCCGCCCTCCAGCTTGAAAGAGAAGCTTTCCCACATGAGTGGCTTTGGCTGCCAGCAGAACCCTCTTGTATCCCTATTTATTTAAACACTTTGAAATGAAACTGAACACAGAGAAAATAACACGAATCAGTGTAGAGCTTGGTGGAAGTGAGTAATCAAAACCCACCAGTATGGCAGACAACCAGAATGACGCTGTAGAAGCTGGGGGCTGGGCTGTTGGTGCACCTGGTTGAGTGCACATATTCCCATGTGCAAGGACCTAGGTTCAAGACCCTAGTCCCCACATGTAGGGAGAAAGCTTCATGAATGGTCAAGTAATGCTACAGGTGTCTCTTCTCTATCTCCTCCTTCCTTAGATTTCTGTCTGTCTCTATCCAGTCAATCAAGCAATAAAATACTTAAAAAGAGAAGACTGCAGAAGTCCTCAATCCCCAAGTTCTTCCTCTTCCAGTATAATTGCAAATAAACACCACGGGGTATTGTGAAACAGATTGTAAATTGATTACCACAATGAAGCCGATTAACTTGTCCATCATTGGGCCTCAGCAGTTAGCTCAGGGATAGAGCCCACCCTGTGTGTGCCCTGAGGTTCCAAGGACCCCAGATTTGATCCCCTGCACCACCATGTGTGCCAGAGCTGAGCAGGGCTCTCGTTTCTCTACTTCATTCCTTCTCCCTCTATCTCATCAAAATGAATAAGCAAATGTTTGAAAAGAAAAACATATGCATGACCTCACAGGGATATCTCGTGTGTGTGTGTGTGTGTGTGTGTGTGTGTGTGTGTGTGTGTGTGTGGGTGTGTGTGGGTGTGTGTGTAAGATCTACTGTGTTCACATATTCTAGACCCACAATACATTGCAGGGTTACTCTAGTCTAATTCCAGTGCTCATGATTCCTGTGGGACTCTGTCATCATTTCCCCCACTCCGTCCCCACCCAACCACCCCTGGGTGACATACTTCTTAAGTTCTGCTCCTGGAAGTTGGACTTTATGACAGTCCATGTGGAGATGAGGTCACACAGTGTCTGCATTGTTGTGCAGACTTCAGTTAGCAAACACACACACACACACAGAGAGAGAGAGAGAGAGAGAGAGAGAGAGTATACAGTCAGGTGCCAATAGGTAGGGAAATGCCACAGGTTCTTTACCCAGTCACCTACCCACAGACACTCACGTCATTTCTAGGTTGTGCTGAAAAAAGCTGCAGGGAACTGGTGGCTCAGCTATCTATTTGAGGCACTGACTTAGTTTCCTTTGGATAAGTACCCACAAGTGAGAATGCTAGCAACATGTTTCCTGATGTATAACTTCAAGACTGAATTTGGCTTGTCCTTGAAGTTTCTGTAGATGAAATCATAGACTATAAACTCCTTTTTTTTTCTTTATCCACTTAGTGTCACGTTCATAAGTCTCACCCATGCTGCTGTGCTTAGCAACTATGTGTTCCTTTTCACTTCTGTATGGTATTTCACAACAAACCGTAGTGTATCTGCCTCCACATTAATTCTGCCCCTCACGGTCCATGCACTGGGCGGCCCCCATATCTGTCAGTTATGTCCTCAGTAATGCTTGTCCTTTTTTTTGTTTTTCTATTTGTGCTTCCTAGGGATTTAGAAACTGCATTTATTATATTTTTAAACTTTAATTTTAATGATTTTATTTTTAAAACTTTATTTATTTACTAATGAGAGACAGTGATATGGAAACTGGAGCAGCACTCTAGCATGTGCGGCATGAGTTGAGTTCAAGATGTCATGCCCGCAAGTCCTGGGCTCTACCACTGTGTTACCATACACAAAAATTAATTTACAGAAAAGTTGCAAGAATAGTCTAATGAATGGCCACACGCCATTGAAGTCCTGTTCCTAGTAATCATTCACCCACATTCTTGCCTGGAGTAATAATTATTATGGTGCTTGTAATATAGTAATTTTTTTCTGGTATTATAAAAATTTCTTACCACTTCACTTTCACCATCAAACTCAGGATCTTGGCCTTTCCTTATTGCCTTTGTATAAAGCCAACAGAAAGACATTAGCCACTCTGACGACCTTAAACCGGACTCCAGGAATGTCACCAACGGTGTGACCTCTACGACCAAATCCAGCAACCAGAACTTCATCGTTGTCCTCAATAAAGTTCAAGCAACCATCACTGGGCACAAAGACTGTGATTTTTTTTTTTTTTTTTTTGCCATTCTTGATCAACTGAATTTGGACACACTTCCTGACAGCAGAATTTGGCTATTTGGCTTCAACCTCTACTTTTCCCAGCACAATCCCCTTGGCATGGGAAGCACCTCCAAAAGGATTGGCCTTCAGGGCTGTGCCCAGATGGGCTTTCTTGTACTGCTTATTATGCCACTTCTGGTCCCGCCAGTGGCCACGCAGCTTCCTGGCAGTACAGAGACCACGACACTTGCTCATCCTGCCGGTCTCACGGGCCTGAGTGAAAAAGCTGTAATACGGTAATTTTAACAACCAGATAGTCCCTTTTAACTATACTGGTTGGAAGTCTATTATTTTAAAGAGGTTTCCTAGGCTGGAGAGACAGCACAATGGCTCTGCAAAAAGACTTTCATGCCTGAGGCACCAAAAGTCCCAAGTTCAGTCCCCAGCACCACCATAAGCCAGAGCTGAGTAGTGCTCTGGTCTCTCTATGTATCTTTTCCTCTGTATCTCTGTTACACTCAATAATTAATTTAAAAATATTTCCTTACTCTACTTAATACAGCACAGGTGCCTGGCTATGTCTTACAAACGCAGTGTGTTGTTATATAGTATAGCCATTGTTTCTTTCTCACTGGGACCTGAACATGTGTAGCTAAGTGCTGATAAATAGCTTAAAGACTCATGGCTCCCGGCCACACCCACCATGACTAGCCAACCTTTGCCTCTTTGCCTGTTTTGCTACCATGATTTTTAGGTACCTAAATAACCCGGATGTAATAAACCTCCTGTTTGCTAAACCCTGGTCAAAGCCTGAAGAAGCTTTTCATTGTTAATTACTGTAGCTTGCATTTCTAGATTCAGAGCCACGTGCCCCAGAGAAAGCCTCCTCCTCTGGATGGAGCAGGCTGGACGAACATGCAGTGCAGACACGCTGGTCCCGCCTCATATTCTTCCCACCTTCCCCTGGAGCTCCCGGTTGGCTGGGAAGCTGGCCAGCAAACTCAGGGCAGCCAGAGCTGGGGTCCCTGATCTATTTCACAGAAGCCTGGGAACAGATCCTCTGCTGGGAACATCTGAGGGTGGGTCTTTGAGAATGACCCCCAAGTCTTTCTGGAGTTTGGAGGGGTCACCTCATTAACTCAGCTGTCCAGGTGTCGAGCCTTGGTTACTTTCAAGATTCCAGGTGAGAACACAGCCGTAAGCTGACACTTTACATGCTCACTTCGCAAGATTTTACATACACTGTCTCATGCCATCTGTGCCATTGCTAAAATGGCCAGAGAAAGGGATCTGGGGATAGGCTACTCATTCATTCATCCATTCGTTTGACAGAATGGAGAGAAGTTGAGAGGGAAGGGACATAGGGGGAGAGAGAGAGAGAGAGAGAGAGAACTCCTTTACTATTGGTGAATCTTCCCCCTGTAGGTGGGACTGGAGGCTTGAACTCAGGTCCTTGCACATGACAATGTGTGCACTCAACCAGGTTCAGCACCACCTGGCCTTCCAGACCTTTTCTTCTTCCTCTTCTTCTTCTTCTTCTTCTTCTTCTTCTTCTTCTTCCTCTTCCTCTTCCTCCTCCTCCTCTTCCTCCTCCTCTTCTTTTTCTCCTTCTTCTTTTTCTTCTCCTTCTTTTTAAAAAATATTTATTTATTTATTCCCTTTGTTGTTTTATTGTTGTAGTTATTATTTTTGTTGTTCTTGCTGTCGTCGTTGATGGATAGGAAAGAGAGACATGGAGAGAGGAGGGGAAGACAGAGAAGGGGAGAGAAAGACAGACACCTGCAGACCTGCTTCACTGCTTGTGAAGTGACTCCCCTGCAGGTGGGGAGCCGAGGGCTTGAATTGGGATCCTTACGCCGTCCTTGCACCACATGCGCTTAACCTACTGTGCTACCGCCTGACTCACCCTTCTCCTTCTTCTCCTCCTTCTTCCTCTTTTTTTTTTTTTTGCCTCCAGGGTATTAACTGCAGCTTGGTGCCAGCACTACTAATCCACTGCTCCTGGTGGCAATTTTTTCTTTTCTTTTCTTTTCTTTTCTTTTCTTTTCTTTTCTTTTTTCCATTTTATTTAATAGGACAAAGAGAAATTAAGAGAGGAGGGGGAGATAGAAAGAGAAAGACAGATATCTGCAGACCTACTTCACTGCTTGTGAATCACCCCTGCTGCAGGTGGGGAGGAGGGGCTCGAACCCAGATCCTTGAGTGGGTCTTTGTGCATAGTACTATGTGCACTTAACCGAATGCGCCACCCTCCAGACTTTTTTTGTCCTCTATACCTAACCCTCTGGGACTCTCCTCCTCTCCCTCCTCCTCTTCCTCTTCCTCCTCCTCCTCCTAAGGTGATTGGTATGTCTGGGCAACTTAGAGTATCCCCTTGAACCCCCTCCCACTCCCAAGTCTGACAGTTGAGCAAATTACATTGGCCCTGTGAAAAGTTAATTCACTCTGAGAACAGGAAGTATATCTTTGCAAAATCACCAGCGGAGGCCGGAGGTGCTTTGAGCCATGAATGGAGCAAGGAGACACTCCTTTGTCTAATTAACAGGCTTCAAGGTCACGCTCCTCTCCTCTCTGAGAATGCACTTCTCTTTTCAAACCCAGCACAATAATCTGTTATGTAGAAATGGTCTGACCTCAGACATGAAGCCTCTGCTCTTCCTCTGCAATTTCCAGCCACTGATATATCCTTACAGAGGCTCCAAGAGCCACTTCCATACAAAGCTTATGAGTGTTATTTTTCCTTGGCAAGAGCGAAGATGTTTTTAAAGTCAGACTGCACTGTGGCCACAGTCTGTCGTTATCAGCCTAGTGGCAGGGGACAAGAAGATGAAGACCTTTATGAGATGCACTGTCTGTGATTGCTGAGTAGAACTGAACCCTGGATCTCAGCCAGTTCTAAGCATAAGCACAAGCACAAGCAGAGGGAGGGTAAAATCATTTCCTCCAATTTTTTTTTTTTTTTAGTAAAGTAATGTCTTCAGGCAGAACCCTTTCCTTTTTTTGAATATTTTATCTATTTATTTTTATTGGACAGAGACAGAGAGAAATGGAGAAGGGAAGGGGAAAGAAAGACAGACAGAAAGACACCTGCATACCTGCTTCCCCACTCATGAAGTTTGCCCCCTGCAGGTGACGACTAGGGTCTTGAACCCAGGTCCTTGCACATGGTGATGATTGCTTTCTGCCACGTGTACCACAGCCCAGTCCATCCTCCAGTTCTTCTGGACAAAAGCATCCTGCAAAAGGACTGGCCCCATGTGACCAGAGGGACAAATGATGCTCTTTGGTGAGAAGCTTTTTCAGGAAAAATTGCCCCCCTTGGTGGCAGATGGAATGCTGGCTTTGTTAAAAGGTCACGATCAAGACAGATTGGGTCTTGGATGAAAGGCTTCGTGTTAGGGGTGATTTTATTGATTCAGACCTGGCTGGTCTCTCGGAAAACCAACGTTATTTTCAGTCCATCGATTACGTCTGGTTTGGAAAAAAGCTTCACTCTCTGTTTGTCTTCAGTGATATTTAAATGATCGATCACAATATGTACGTGTTAATGACCTTCCGTTGAACTGTCACTGGCTTGCGTGGGACCACAGAGATCAATGTCTCAGCTGTCTCCTTTGTCTTTGTGACTTTGCTAAAATAGTTGCTGTTGTTTGTTGTTTCTCTCTCTCTCTCTCTCTCTCTCTCTTCTTTTTTCCCCTCCCATGGAATCCTCTACTAAGCATTCACTTCAGGAGTCACATATACTGGTTTATATATCTTTTGTAAATGACAATGAGATCCTTACAATGAAAAAGAAAAGAAAAAAAAGGTCCAGGAGGTGGCGCAGTGGATATAACATTAGACTCTCAAGCACTAGGTCCTGAGTTCAATCCCCAGTAGCACATGCCCAGAGTGATGTCTGGTTCTTTCCCTCTCTCCTCCTGTCTTTCCCATTAATCAATCAATCAATAAATCTTAAAAAAAAAAAAAAGAGAAAGAAAGAAAGAAAAAAAGAAAGAAAGAAAGAAAGAAAGAAAGAAAGAAAGAAGTGGGGGCCAAGTGGTGGCACACCTGTGTGCACATGCTACAATGTGCAAGGATGTGGGTTCAAGCCCCTGGTCCCCACCTGCAGGGAGGAAGCTTTGCAAGTGGTGAAGCAGGGCAGCAGGTGTCTCTCTGTCTCTCTCCTTCTCTATCTCCCCCTCTACTCTCAATTTCTGGCTGTCTCTATTCAATAAAAAATAAAGATTAAAGATTTAAAAAGAAAGAAAATGTAAAGAATTATTTGTTTATTTTTAGGAGAGAGAGATTAGCGCTTGGCTCTGGTACACACGATGCTGGGGATCAAACCTGGGACCTCTCTCAGGCAGGTCCCCGTGCTCTGCCACTGAGCTACCTCCCTGCCTGCAAATGGAGTTTTTGATGAGACAGGTTCTCCTCCCCCCATAAGTATGGCAAGCTGCACCGATTCCTGTCAGCCTCCCCTTTGTTGCCATTCCAGCACAGGGAAGGACAAGTACCACCACATATGTCCCCAGATGGAGCCCACCCTCTTTTCTCTAAATCTGATTTCCGGTTTGACTAGTGATGCCTACCAAGGCTCCCTCCTCTCCTGTCTCTCCCAGCACCAAGTCCTCTGCACCATCTTGGTCTCCTTCTCTCCTAGGCCTCACTATGCCCACTTTTCTTTTTTAAATATTTATTTATTTATTCCCTTTTGTTGCCCTTGTTGTAGTTACTACTGTTGTTATTGATGTTGATGTCGTCGTTATTAGATAGGACAGAGAGAAATGGAGAGGGGAGGGGGAGAGAAAGACAGACACCTGCAGACCTGTTTCACCACCTGTGAAGCGACTCCCCTGCAGGTGGGGAGCCGGGGGCTGGAACCAGGATCCTTATGCCGGTCCTTGCACTTTGCGCTATGTGTGCTTAACCCACTGCGCTACTGCCCGACTCCCCATGCCCACTTTTCTTAGCTTCTTCCTGTGTTGAGGTCTTCCAGGCTCCAGAATTGGGGATATCTACCCCTTTCAGCAACTCCATTCCTCAGCTCTGATTCAGATCCCAGAGGAGGGGGACTTGGTGGCTTTCAGGATTCTTAAAGTCTGACATTATACTATAAAGTGTTCTTGGTCCCAGTCAATGGCCATTTTCCTTCCCCCCATCTCTTCAGGCAAAGCCTTCTTCCAGCAGCTGTGAGCTGAGGGAGGCTGGGGAGTAACGGAGGAGTTGCCAGTTGCCATGACCGTGCTCTTGGGGAGATGTGAGAGCAGTTCTGGTGAGTAGTCTGGTTCTTTCTTTCAACTAGAAGTTGATTCTCCACAGGAGCTCAACCTTATTCCTTATATAAACAGCACGGACTAGGCAAAACTTGGCTGAATGTGGTGTCAGTGGGAAGAGGCCCACAGCTGGGGAGGCCCTGGGGCTAGGGGATGAGTGGTCAAAGGCTCTCAGCTGTAGGTCCACTAAGCGTCTACACCCTGTGGCGGGCCATGGTTAACAGGCTGCAGGCTCAAGCCAGTCTATGTGGACATCTGTAAAAAAAGAGCCCCACCCAACCAGGCAGTGGTGCACTTGGTTAAGCACACATATCACCAAGAATAAGGACCTAGGCTTAATCCTCTGGTCCCCACCTGCAGGGGGGTGTTTTACAAGGTGTCTATAGCTCTCTCTTTCCCTCTCTCTCTCTCTCTCTCTCACCCTCCCCTCTTAATGTCTCTCTATCCTGTCAAATATAAAGAACAAAGAACAAAATAAAATAAAAACAAAACAACAACAAAAAAAGGAGAAAAAATGGCTCCCAGGAGCAGTGGATTTGTGTGTGCTGGCCCCATTGGTAACCTTGTCGGCTATTAAGGAACAGCATCCATGCTTATTCATAAGTACCTTTCATGCTTTCTGCAAGCCAGGGGGTTATCAATATTCAGAGCAGAGGAGCCTGGTCCTTACTAAATAGTTACTGAATCAAAAGAAGCAGCGTGGGGGAGAGCTAGTGAGCTATAGAAGGGAGGAAATTCAATGGTGAGGCCAATTTCTGCAGAGAATGCGTGGGTGGCATAGTGGTGAGCATAGCTGTCTTCCAGTCCACTAGTTCAACACTAGTTGAACCAAGTCCATGGCCCTCGTAGCTTTGACAGATAGCCCAGTTGTGGTTTTTTTTTTGTTTGTTTGTTTTTTCTTTTTACCAGAGCACTGCTCAGCTCTGGTTTATGGTGGTGCAGGGTATTGAACCTGGGACTTTGGAGCCTCAGGCATGAGAGTCTCTTTGCATAACCATTATGCTATCTACCCCTGCCCTTGATAGCCCAGTTTTTATGAAGTCTGCTTTTTACAACTCTGAGGAGATATTTCAGTGTCAGAGCACAGAAGGTTCATTCCTGAGACCCCAAGAACACCTTGTTCAGTCCCCAGCAACCCCACATGCCAGACAGAACTGAGTGATGTCCTGGCCTCTCCCTTCCTCTCCTCAAAATAAAGTATATCTTCACAAAGAAAAGCAATATACAATGTTCCCTTCACAATCCTTAGCATCTCATTTGTATGCTGCTGGGGAGTGGAATAAAAGGGCCAGATTGATATCGTGACATTTAAGTCCTGTCTGGTGACATTTCCTCCAAGCTTTGCATATCATAAAGTACCTCAAAGGTGGTGCCAGGCTGGGGAGGGGCAGATCCTAATCGTGTGGTCCTGGCCCTCTGAAGGGACTTTCTTCTTATGCTGCTGAAGGACCTGGGAGATGCTTGTCCAGCAGTTTACCCACCTTGACAGGTGCAAGGCTCTGAGTTCCACACAGGACACCACAGGGAGCATCATGGACAGCACTGGGGAAGCTCCGAGGATGCTATGGTGCCTCACCTTGTCCCTCTGCCTCTCCCCAGTGAGCACATTGTCCCAGGAGGTCATTCAGCAACCACATCACACACACTTGAGGTCCTGAGGTCTCTTGCTGATGCGACATTAAAAAACAAAGCCTTTTTTGTTGCTGAATAATCTTTATCTAGTCATCTGTGATGGGTATTTAGGTAGCTTCCCTGTTTAGGCTATTGTGAATAATTCAACTATGAACATACAGATGCATATGACCCTTCAAATTAGTGTTTGCAAATCCTTTGGAGAAACGCCTAGGAGTGGGACTGCTGGGTAATAAGGTATTTCCATCTGTATTTGCTTAAGCATTCTCCATGCTGACCTCCATAGTGGTTTTACCAGCTGGCATTCCCAGCACTTATCCTAATATTTTTCAGTACTGACAGAGAGAAGGAGAGACAGCATAACATCACTCCACCACCTGTGGAACTCCCCCCAGTGCTGTGGTGCTCCCATGTGGGAACAGGGATCTAACCTAGACCTCCATGCATGGCAAGAAACACGCACTACTGCACCAGAAGTCATGGATCTTCTGTTCCTACTTTCTGTGTATCTCTTCAGCACAAAATCATGTCGTTTGGCCTGTTGGGTGTCCTCACCACATCCCTGGAGCTGAGCTAATTGGTAGAGAGGCGTCTGAGTGGTAAATGTTTCCTGCCTTTGAGGTGCCCAGAGACTGTTCAGTGAGGGAAGATGGTGTCTTTATCATAAAATGTATTCTGTGAAAATACACTGAAGTGACTCATTGAAAGTTGACTCACATTTATGGGATCCAACATAGAGCAGGTACTGCTGCTGTCCAGTTCTGTCATCAAATGTAAGATTTAGCGCTCACCGCCCAAGAGCCAATACTCAAGAGACAAGGACTGGGGCAGGAAAACAGGTTTATTCAAGTGCAAGCAACCTGAGATGGCAAGGCCACACCTCCAACACCCACCTCTAGGGTTACCACTTGAGGGTTACATGTGGAATGAGGGGGGGGGGGGTCTTGGGAACAGGGTCTTGAGGGTGAAGGGGTCCGGTCGCCAAGTCATCTCCTTGGTACCCATTGCCATTGTGCTCAGTCCTATCTGTTAAGTTGTTTAAAGAAGAAGGAGGAGAAGGAGGAGGAAGGGAAGGAGAAGGAGAAGAAGGAGGAGGAGGAGGAGGAGGAGGAGATGGAGGAGAAAGAGAAGAAGGAGAAGGAGGTGGAGGAGGAAAAGGAAAAGGAGGAGAAGGAGGTGGAGGATGAGAAGAAGAATGGGACAGGGCGGTGGTGCACTGGGTCAAGCACACCTATACAAAGTGCAAGGACCCAGTTTGAGCCCCTGGCTCCACACCTGCAGGGGGTCACTTCACAGGCAGTGAAGCAGGTCTGCAAGCATCTATCTTTCTCTCCCCTTCTCTATCTCCTTCTCTCCTCTCTCAATTTCTGTCTGTCCTATCCAAAAAGTTTAAGAAAATAAATAAATAAAAGGCCACAGGAGCAGTGGATTCATAATGCCTGTACTGAGCCCCAGTGGTAACCCTGGAGGGAAGAAAAAAGTAGTATCATGGCACGAGTTCTGCATTTGGAAGACTTGGTACTGGATATCAGAGGTGTCCCCAAGAACATTTCTTATCTGATCCCCATTTTTCATCTGCACCTGATCTCTGGCTTATCAGATACACACAGTTAGTGAGAATGTCCCCTTCTGGCTGCGATGGCGAAGTCAAGATGACATGCAAAGACATGTACAGGCGGGTACATTAAAATAGAGTCTGCAGCATAGGAAGCAGTGGAACGCTTTTCTCTGCTAACTGAGAAACACAAGACAAAACAAGACAAGGTATGTTCCAAAGTGGAACTGTGTCTTTTATTCTTTCTTTCTGTCTCTCTCTCTCTCTCTCTTACCAGCAGGGTTATTGCTGGAACATGGTAAGTGCATGACAAATCCCCCACTCCTAGTGGCCATTTTTTTATTTGATAAGACAGAAAAATTGAGTAAGAGATATATATGGGCAGGGGACTTGCAGCACTGCCTCACCACTTGAGCTTCCCCCTTGCAAGTGGGGATCAAAGGCTTGAACATGGGGCCCTGTGCTTGATAATATGTTCATTCAACTGGGCGCACCATCACCTAGCCCCTGCATCTTTTTTTAACTTACAGAGTCAGTTCACTTTTGTCCAAAGACTAGAAATCAGGATCCCTGATTTTCCTAGCCAGCCCACCCTCTTGGCTGAAGAAGGGGAGGCAGGCAAGAAGGCATTTTTAGGAAGAAGTCTGCATAATATTCAAATACTTGAGAGATGTACTATCCAGATGTGAGCATGAAGCTGGCTACAGCAGACTAGGAAGAGTACACTGAGCACGCTGGCCAGGACCAGGGAACAGAGTTAGACTCTGAGCTATGATGCAAACGGTCAATTCAGGAGATAATGAGAAGTCATAGGGCAAGAGGAAACAGAGTTGTAACAACCCCCAGAAAAATCACCCTCTGCTTCTAGGACTTCAGTTTTCTGAAATCTGTGGCAAGAGAGAGGGTTCGCTGAATTTGCATGGCAAGGGGTGGAGCAGAGGGCACATGCTCCTTGACTCTATCTCTTCCCCCGAAAAGTAGGTGGTGTGTCCTTAGTCTTCCTCCCAGCTTAGACCTGAAGATGTTTCTATGGATCCCTCTGTCCCTTTGTTCCATGGAAGGGACCATACCCTCACTAGCCTGGTGATGGGAAGAGGTAGTTGAAACTTAATGCAAGTCCTGCACTTTACCCACTGAGCTACCTCCCTGTTTAGAACTGAGTTTTATTCTTCTTAAATGATCTATGAATTCTCCTACCAACCTGTGCTGGATTTCTTTCCAATTTCCTCATGGATTTAAATTCACAGGGTGGTGGGGTGGGGGTGTTTGAACCAGTTCGTGGCCTTTCTGTCTGTTTTCTGGTGTTAAAGATAAAGGAACACTGCCATTTTAGAGATCATTAGGGTGTGCCTTCATCATTCCTTTCTTGCTTTCAATAATGCTGATAGCCTTCACCACTTACTTTTAGTTGAATTGTAAATCGATACAATGTTTACATTTTTTCCCTTCATTTTCAAAAAGGATCCTGTTGGTGGGTATGTTTCTGTCCTTGGAAATTTCCACCTTAAAGCATTTCTGCTAACTCACACGTTCAGATTTAGACTCAAGTGAAGAGAAGTCATGGAAAATGGAAAGCCAGTAGTGTTCTCCTGGAAATAACTCACAGCCTGGTTTCCAGATTGATTTGCTGGAATAGCTCCCTGAACTATGCCCATCCTGAGCAAAGCAGTCTGTAGAGTAGGTGTCACATCCCTGTGGACGTTCTAGATAAACTGGGAAGTGGTTTAACTCTCTCCCATGCTTGGTTCCCATGAAAATGATGTGGCAAACAGCATTACACACAGACAGCAATTTACTCCAAGAAAACACAATGCCACCCATGTTTATGTAGCCATGACTTAACCCTAGAAGGTTGCAGTCTGGGGTGAAACTATGTGGGGATCAGATGATGAAATACATTTCTTGCAAAAATCTCAAATTAAACTGGGGGCACCGGTAGGTAAAGTTATTGTCCCAAACTCTACAGTGGTGTTGTGTTGACTTTGAAAATTCCATACCTTCTCATGTTGATCTCCTGTGGAGGCCTCCTAGAAACTTCTGAACCAGTGAAGCATGGAGGGCACTTCAAATAAATGGGAATACAGCTAATGCACCCATGAGGCTACAGTTTAACAGGGCCATTCCAGCTATAGGTGTGTCCACAGAAGGGTACCAGAAGTAGAAGGGACAGAGACAGAAGAGATGGGTGTTGGGTAAAAAGTAAGTTTAAGAGCATCTTACTTTTAGCACACACCTTCTGATACTTCTGTTGGGTCATGTTAGGATTATAAGTCTTTGCTGACTATTTGTTTGTTTGACCAGAGCACTGCTAGCTTTAGCTACTGTTGGTATCAGGGATTGAACCTGGGACCTCACTCATGTAAGTCCTGTGTCCTATTACTGCACTCTCTGCCCAGCTGTGGGTCTTTGTTGGATGAACCACAACTCTTCACATCCAGATGAGTTCACTTTCAATAGCATCATCCAATCACACCCCAAACAAGTGGGAATAGCCCTCCCATTATGGTACCAGCTTCACTTTCCAGATGTCTGCTGACTATTCTAGTGTCCTTCTTCTCAGCATTTTGGTAAGTTCTTATAATCACCCCCCCTTGTCTTGTTAGAGACCACCAAGTTAGGAGCTGGGCAGTGACACACCTGGTAGAGTGCACATGTTACAATTCTCAAGGACCAGGGTTCAAGTCCTTCAGGGGAAAGCTTCATAGGCAATGAAGCAGTGTTGCAAGTTCCTCTTTCGCTCTCTCTCTCTTTCTCTCTCCCCCACTCTGCCTTCAAACTCCCTCACATTTTCTCTCTGTCTCTATCCAAAAAGTGAATAAATAAAATAAAAGATTTTTTAAAAAGAGATCACCAAGTTAATAACAGAAATATGATTTGAACAAACATTTCATCAAAGAAAAAAAAAAACCAAGGACCAACAGGCCTACAGGAAGATATCCAGGATGATTAACCTTCAGGAAAATGAAAGTTGAAGATACAACAAATGCCCTTTTGTCCCAAAATTAAAATGAAAAAATACCAATGCCATCACAAGTTGTGGAGCAACTGGAATGTGGGGCGATCTGACGCACTTAGAAAGTCAGACATGGATTCACCCTGTCTCAACAAATCCTCTCCTAGGTATTTGCCCAAGAGGAACGACAACACATGGTGATAAAAAGAGAATGTTTACAGCATTGCTCATGATAGTCTCCAATTAGAGAGGACCCAAATGTTCATTAGCACAAAGAAGAGAAGGAGGAGAAGGAAGAGGAGAAGGAGGAGGAGGAGGAGGAGGAGGAGGAGGAGGAGGAGGAGGAGGAGGGGGAGAAGGCTGGTGTTTGCATATGTGGTCACACATTAGAATAAAAAAAAAGTCTGCTGGTGAGTTGTGAAGACAAATATGGAGTCAAAGACACCAACAACTACAAGCTGGATAATGGTGCCTGTGAAATTCAAACAGGTTCACAGTTCATCTCAGGTGAGAAAGGGAAGATTGATGGATTGATGGCTGCCTCTGGGAGGAGGGATTGATGGGAAAGTGTCCCAAAGGAACCAGCCAGGGTTTGAGAGTCATTTTCTAAGTGGTTTGTGTGTCACATTCACACAACCCAGTGTTAGGGGGCTGCCTAGGGAAAGAGACTCCTGGAGGAAAGATCTTGCTGGTAAGTAACCGCTCCTTTGAACCCTGCAGGCAGCCTGGAAGAGGGGCCAGATGCCAAGACGTCTGCGGCCAGTACCTCATCTTCCCTTCCGCCTGGCTAAGGCCACAGAATGCAGATAAAGAACAGATGTGCTCACCTGGAGACAATGACTGCAGCTAATCCCCTCAGGGTCCACTTCAGCACCCCCTGAACTCACAGTAAAAGTTGGAAGACAGGGAAACAGCCTCTCTTGGGATCTCTCTCTCTGTCTCTCTCTGTCTCTGTCTCTCTGTCTCTCTCTCTCTCCCCTCTCTCCACTAAAGCTCTTCTCCCTGCAGCTGACCGACTTTCTTGTGATTCTTCCGGGCACAGCCATCTAGGACCCCACCTGCGGAGCTTACAGGGGCCTCAACAACTTTTGCCTGGCTTCCTCCTGCTCCCTGCAGCGTGAGGAACTCTATTTTCTTCTATCTCACTAAAAAAGAAAACATCTATATAGAGCCCATCATTGTTCCTATTTTTTTTTTTTCAAGTTGCAGAGTCAACTTAAAAAAATAAAGACTTTGGGGACTATAGATATGGCACACTGGGTATGGTGTGTGTCTGTCTGAACCACGTCCACCATTCAGCTTTGCCCCAGATACCACATGGTGGCCGCTATGGCACTGGAAGAAGCAAGCTCTGGTGCTGTAGACTGTCTCTGTTTGAATGAACACACACATACACCATATGCATATGTTTTGTTTTGTTTTACCAGATCATTGCTCAGCTCTGGCTAATGGTGATGCAAGAGATTGAACCTGGGCACAGATACACTTTTTTAAAAGATTGATTAATTTATTCATGACAGGAAGGAGGCTAGAGAACCAGAACTCTAGCACATGTGATGCTGAAGATGGAGCTTGGGACTTGACATGCCAGAAAACCCAGCACTATAGCCTCTGCACCAGTTAAAAAAAAAACTTTTTGTTGTTTGTTTAGTAATCAAGTTTAATTTTTTAAAATTTTATTGGGTAGGGGAGATAGTATAACGGCTATACAAAAAAAAAAAAAAAAAAAAAAAACTCTCATGCCTGAGGCTTTGAATTCCCAGGATCAATCTCCCATAGCACCATAAGTCAGAAGTGAGCAGTGCTCTGGTAAAAATAAATAAATAAATAAATAATAAACAAATAATTTATTAACGAGAGAGATAGAAATAGAGAGAGAGAGAGAGTGAGACATCACTCTGGCACATTTGTTGCTGGGGACTAAACTCAGGGCCTCATGCTTGAGAGTCCAAAGCTTTATCCACTGTGCCACCTCCTGGACCACTGCACCACTTCTTGGGCAGGAAAATGACTGATATTTTCCAGCCTCCTTCTTCCTAAGGGAATTTTCTCTCGTGCGGTGATGCACTGGGTAAGTTTAATCTTGCTCTTCTTAGAAGACCAGCAGCTCATGGTGGTGGTACTAGAATGCATCCAGGAAAAGTTAAGATTATTCAGCCCTAAGTTGCTTGAGGAGCTAAGGAAGGTTAATAAAAAGGATCTGGTTCATATGAAACTCACCTCGGGGCTTATTGTGGGGTCATGTTTCCCCAGGTGAGTCGAAGCCTCTGTGGGGAGAAATTGTGGAGAGATAAACATTAGACTCTGCATAATACACCCTCACTTGAAGTGTTGATATGTGACATGTGTGGGTCGATTAGCATCTCCTGCAGTAAAAAATGATTTCCCCTCTCTTCTGTCTCCTCCCACTCCTCATGACTGCTGAGGGCCGGTGAAATAGCTCACTTGGATAGTGCACCGCCCTGCCATGTGTTCCAGCCTGGCTCCCACCAGGAAGCTTGCAGGAAGCTTTGGTGTTGTGATCTCTCTCTCTCTCTCTCTGCCTTTCTCACTGCTATTTCTGTCTCAGAATGAAAAAAGGAAAGAAAGAAAGAAAGAAAGAAGGAAAGGAAGAAAGAAAGAAAGAAAGAAAGAAAGAAAGAAAGAAAGAAAGAAAGAGGGAGGGAGTCAGGTGGTAGGTAGCACAGTAGACCGGCGTAAGAATCCCAGTTTGAACCCCCGGCTCCCCACCTGCAGGGGAGTTGCTTCACAGGTGGTGAAGCAGGTCTGCAAGTGTCTGTCTTTCTCTCCCCCTCCCTGTCTTCCCCTCCTCTCTCCATTTCTCTCTGTCCTATCCAACAATAATAACTACAACAATAAAACAATAAGGGCAACAGAAGGGAATAAATAAATATTAAAAAAGAAAGAAACAAAGAAACTCATTAAGCTCAATGTTTCCCAGATAATTTATTTACAGAATGCATAGAACTATAAATTAAAAAAAAACTAAAATCAATTATAAATTTAAAAAAACTAAAATCAATTATAACTAATTTTCATCATTGTCAAGTGACATGGTTTGTAACATATGGAGTTTCCCTTCATTTCTTAGGCCAAGATGTCACTCATCCAGTACAGCACATGTCTTACTCTGTTCAAGGCCCTGGGCGGGGCCCAGCACTGCACTCGGTCACCATGGGCAGCACTGGGGAGCCCTGTGGCTGACTGAGCGGAGCTGCCCTGTCACTTCTCTTCTCTCTTTTTCCCCTCTCTCTCCCCACTTCCTCTACTCCCTCTCTCTAAATAAAAGATAAACCAAACTGACCATTTTTTACGGTCTACTACCTGTTCGATTCATTTTTAAATAAGAATGAATGTATAGTTCCCATTATTGAATCAAGTGTATTTGCATTTCTGCTAAAGGGAGTTTGTTTAAAAGTGTCAGATAGATACTGCAAAGTAGACTAATGATTTTGTCTGTCTGACATGCCAGGAACTGAGAAAGGCATGCTGAAATCTGTCCTGGTGGAGAGCAGGGCAGTTTCTCCTGCAGGTCTCTTTATTTGGGGGGGGGGTGGTCATGGAAATTTGGAACTTGAAACTGATTATACTTTTAATTTTATTGGAAAGCTAAGTTCATTTTCATCCATCATATTCACTGTGTACTGAGTCTTCTTTTTCTGCTTTCATCTGACTTTGTGCTTGTTATTCGTCTGTTAAATCTTGTATGTATGCATGTGTGTGTGTGTGTATTTCTTTTTTAATTTTTTTTTTAATCTTTATTTATTATTGGATACTGACAGTTAGAGATTGAGAGGAGGGCAGAGAGATTGAGAGAGGGAGAGGGACACCTGTAGCACCGCTTCACTACTCATGAAGCTTTCCCCCCACAGATGGGGACTGGGGGATCGAACCCAGGTCCTTGTGCACTGTAACATAGTGCACTCAACCAAGTGCACCAACACTCGCTCCGTACGTATTCATTTCAACCAGAGCACTGAACCATTCAGCTAAAGTCTCTTAGCGACACACCCATTCTCTTCAGTTCGCCTTTGCTTTTACAAAGCCAGCTTTCTGGGTTGGCAACCCTAAATCAGCACTTTAAAGGCATCATTACACTGACTCTGGCTTCTGTGCCAGCTAATAGCCAGTCTCCTGTTAATCTAATTTCACTGGATGGCATTTATTTCTTTTCCGAGTAGTTATAGAGCATGCTCTCCCCCCGCCCCCACCATCGTGGGGTTTGCCACACTTCTGCTATGCCCTGGAATAGTGTTGCTTTCTCCTCGTCTAACCAGCTTGAGATTCATTGTCTCTACTGTAGTCTCATCAGCTCTGGGAAGTTCAGAATCATTCGTTCTCCAAATATTTCTGTTTGGATTGAAATACTAAGCTTTTCGTTCCCTCGTTCGGCTTTTTCTCCAAGTGCACTTAGTCCATTCATGGCTCATCTTTTTGAAGCCTTTGTTTTATTCACGTCAAGTTGTCAAATTTAATGATTTCAAACCATTCTTGGAACTCTTTAAGGCTTTGTTTATCTATCCGCTAACGAGGAAGAGAGAACAGACTGTGCCACCTCTTTGGCACACATGGTCTGACACATGGGCCTGGGACTTGGGACTGGAGATCTGCGAAGCCCGTCTTCTCCCACTTCTCTCTGGCCTCTCAACAATTTCGATGAGCCTTGCTGTGACTTTTTTAAAAAATCACTTCTTTGAATACAAACAGCTATTAAAATTTCTGTAAATAAGTTAATAAAATGTGTATTTAGGTGATTTAATTTGGGGCCGGGTGGTGATGCACCTGGTTGAGTGCACGTGTTACAATGTGCAAGGACCTGGGTTCGAGCCCACAGTCCCCACCTGCAGGGGGAAAGCTTCACAAGTGGTGGAGCAGGGCTGCAGGTGCCTCTCTGTCTCTCACCCTCTCTATCTCTTCCTTCCCTCTGGATTTCTGACTGTCTCTATCCAATAAATAAATAAAGATTAAAAAATTAAATGATTTAATTTAATGCTGGCCTTGGTCACTTTCAGTCATGCCAGATGGTTTCTCTGTGTGGTTCGTGATGGATTTTGAACACACGCTCATCTATGCACAAGCACAGTGACCTCAAGGCCATATGCTGAAGATCACTGTTGTCCACAGAGGATTTACTTCTGCCGGGACCCATCTGGGCCTTCCAACTTATTGTTCCCACATTCCCCACACCAAACACACCCAACTCCTCCACCAGTTCTCTCCCCCACCACACCCCCTTCAAGTCCCCCCCACAGGCTGGCCTACCGCCTCCCTCATCTTACAGAATGAGGTTCGTGGCAGAGAAGCTGAGAAAATGGGGAAAAAAAATCAAAAGATCTTTTAACTGATCTTTGCACAACACTCCCGCCCCGCTCCCTCACCCAGGCCCCACCACTGTTGCCTGGCAGTAGGTTTTCCAAAGCTTCGCTGGCTTTGGCGCTCGGGGCTCAGCGGTTTCTGGGCTTGGCTACAGTAGTGTGAGGAATGAATTATTGTTTTCCTGAGAGAGCCTCACTTTCAGGATGTGACAGAGAGGAAGGAGAAGAAACAAAGCCATGGCCCCCAGGAAGCAGCTCGCACATGCACATTCTTTATCTGTGATGGCATTGCTGGCCGGTGACTCAGAAGCTGCTTTCTCTCTCTGTCTGTCTGTCTCTAGCACAGCTCAAATGCCCAGCCTGTCACAGAGAGGCTCCAAAAGGCCAAAAAGTTGATTCTGAAACACAGTGCTTAAGAGGATGGCAAGAGCTGGGCCCAGACAGCTTCCACCCAGAAGACAGCACTGTCCACTGCTTATTTAGCTATATGGCCACGGCTCTCACATTGGGCTTGGGGGGGGGGTGGAACCGGCTGGGGCCATTGCTGCTTTTGCTCAGTCACTTGACACAAAGACCCTGTTATCTCACACAGACCACACAAGGGATATTTTCCTTCATTTGTTGTTAGGCTCAAATGGGGTTATTTACTTATGGGTTTATTTGTTGCACCTAGGAATAAAGAGAGACAACAGCAGAAAGGGGAAGATACCATAGCACTGAGGCTTCCTCCAATGTGATGGGGTCCCAGCTCAGACCTGAGTCTCTGGGCAAAATTCTACACCTGACAAAGCAGGTGGTCCCTCAGGTGTGACTTCTTCCCCTTCCCTTCCCTCCCCTTCCCTCCCCTTCCCTTCCCTTCCCTTCCCTTCCCTTCCCTTCCCTTCCCTTCCCTCCCCTCCCCTCCCTTCCCCTCTTCTCCTCCCCTCCCCTTCCCTCCCCTCCCCTCCCCTCCCCTCCCCTTCCCTTCCCTTCCCTTCCCTTCCCTTCCCTTCCCTTCCCTTCCCTTCCCTTCCCTTCCCTTCCCTTCCCTTCCCTTCCCTTCCCTTCCCTTCCCTTCCTTTCTCTCCCCTCCCCTCCCCTCCCCTTCCCTTCCCTTTCTATTCTTTTCCTCCTGCCTTCCTTTTTATCTTTCTTTCTTTTTTGGTTTATTTATTTGTTCATTGAATGGTGACAGAGAGAAATCAAGGGGGGAGATAGAAAGTGAGAGACAGAGGGACACCACTCAATTTTTTATTTTTTTTTATTATCGGAAGAATACTAAAAGGGAATGGAAGGCCTTCCACTCCATTCTCTCTGCCACCCTCAACGTTAGCATTTTGAAGCTTGTTACCATTAAAATGTTCTTATTAAAAAAAATTTATTATCTTTATTTATTTATTTATTTATTGAATAGAGACAGTCAGAAATCGAGAGAGAAGGGAGGGATTGAGAAGATGAGAGACAGAGGGACACCTGCAGCACTGCTTCACCACTTGTGAAGCTTTCCCCCAACAGGTGGGGACTGAGTGCTCGAACCTGGGTCCTTGTACATTGTGACATGTGTGCTCAACCAGGTACGCCACCACCCAGCCCCCACTTTACCACTCTTAAAGCTTCTCCCCTTCAACGCAACGATTGCCACCTCAACATGCTTCAGCTCAGACTGTGTGGAATGACACACAGGTGTGGAATGACAACCCTTCAGCTTCATTACTCGGGTGAGACCTTTCCTTTCATAGTATTCTTTGATTCCATCCCAGGTGGTTCACTTTCTAACAAAGTCCCAAAACTTAGGTTCTGTGAGAGAGAGCATATGTTCACACGTATCCATAAACTAGTGCAAAATATATACCTGAAAGCAGAAAGAAGTACACTAGAGTTTGCAGTGAGCACCTCCCCAACACTTCCTCTCCACTATTCCAACCTTTGGGTCCATGATTGCTCAACAATTTGTTCGGCTTTGTATGTTAACTCTCTTTTCAGCCACCAGGTTCCAGATGCCATCAGGATGCTAGCCAGGCTTCCCCGGACTGAAGACCCCACCAATGTGTCCTGGAGACCTGCTTCCCCAGAGACACACCCTACTAGGGAAAGAGAGAGGCAGACTGGGAGTATGGACCGACCAGTCAACGTCCATGTTCAGCGGGGAAGCAGTTACAGAAGCCAGACCTTCCACCCTTTGCAACCCACAACTACCGTGGGTCCATGCTCCCAGAGAGATAGAGAATGGGAAAGCTATCAGGGGAGGGGACGGGATATGGAGATTGGGCGGTGGGAATTGTGTGGAGTTGTACCCCTCCTACCCTATGGTTTTGTTGACTTATCCTTTCTTAAATAAAAAATAAATTTAAAAAAGAAAGCTTCTACCCTGGAGGTGGGGACTGGGGACTTGAACCCAGGCCTTGTGCATGGTAACATGTGCTCAGCCAGGTGTGCCAACACCCAGCCCTCATCTTCCTCTTCATTTTTCCCCTTCTCCTTCTTCTTTGCAAGGGCTTTGTCACTCCTAGCAAACTCTTCTCAGGTGGCAAGATACAGAAAGAGACTTAACAGCTCTGTAATGACCTCCAGTGTGGTGGGGGCTGGGACTGAAGCTGGGCTTTGACATGTCAAAGCAGGCACACTAACCAGGTGAGCTATCTTGTTGACCTGTAATTATGAATTTCTTCTTTTTTCAAATATTTTCCTTATTTATTTATTTAATAGTATAGAGAGAAGTTGAGTGGAAAGGGAGAGCTGGAGAAGGAAAAAGAGAAAGACACCTTTATTCCTGCTTCGCTGCTCAGGAAGCTTCCAGCCTGTAGGTGAGGACCAGGGGCTTGAACACAAGTCCTTGTGCATGGTAGCTTGTGCACTCAACCCAGTGTGCCACTGCCCAACCCATTATAATTTTTTTAAATATTTATTTATTCATTTTCCCTTTGTTTTTGCCCTTGTTGTTTTATTGTTGTAGTTATTATTGTTGTTGTTATTGATGTCTTCGTTGTTGGATAGGACAGAGAGAAATGGAGAGAGGAGGGGGAGATAGAGAGGGAAGAGAAAGATAGACACCTGCAGACCTGCACCGCTTGTGATACGACTCCCCTGCAGGTGGGGAGCCGGGGGCTTGAACCGGGATCCTCTCGCCGGTCATTGTGCTTTGCGCCACCTGCACTTAACTGCTGTGCTACCGCCCGACTCCCGCCCATTATAATTTTTAACTATAAATTTCTTAATGTGTCAAGTTGAGGACACAATCCTGGTAAAATCCAATCCACAATGAGTAACTGGAACTCCTCTTATGACCTTAGTGTCTTTACAGAGGTCAAGCTTCAGGGTCTTTGATGACACTGAGTGTCCAGGAATGTGTTCTATGAGTCCCCTGGACAGCCCGATCTGCAGAGGGACTGAGGAGATGGGGGAGATCCTGGCCTATTTGAGTAGAATCCCTTGGGATGGAAGACTGGGCAAGTGTGTGTTAGGTAGACACACCTGTTATGTACCACACGTGGTGTGTTTAAACCTCTGACCTACTTCCTCTCCAAACCACCTTAACAGAACTGTGACATTTGGGTCAATGCTTTGAGTAATTAATCTTAAATAACTCCTGATTGTCTTTGATTAATATTGAGTAAGTCCATTGTCATCGGGTCTGTTGGCCATCTTGGATCATGGGTATCACCCAGCTCTGTCTCCCAACTCTGGAAGTAGTAAAGTTATCCTTGGTGCTAAGTCTATGGTCAACTGCTCCCAGAGGCTGTGGTCCCTCTCTCTCCTCTCAGGGATCCTTGCTCTCTGCCCAGAGTTGAGGGGAACTGTTTCACTTGTTTTTTCACCAGCATGGAGGGCTCGGGGATGCTCAGGGTTCTCCCAGGATGGCTTCTAGGGAGTAATTTCATGCAGATATGCATCAAACAGCAGCACAGCCTCCATCCTGCCTGGGGTGGGGGTGATGACTGACCTTCAACTTCAGCATTCACAGGAGACCTTGAGCCTGGTCCTACAAGAGCTTCCCATTATCCCCCCTGACCACTGTGTACAGGGAAGCTCCCAGCAGGTTCTTCCTCATTCCCCCAGCCTGATCACAGACAAGAGATAACACACTATTAAAAATATATATATGAGGCTAAAGAAATTCACTTTCTCTCATTGATCATTGTATAAACTACTGACTCACTTCCCAAGTATTTAGAGGAAAGGGCTCATGTTCTAACAAGCAAAAGATATGCAGCAAAGGAGAAACATTTCTGACAACAGTGAAGACAGAATGAGTCACATCCCAGAGGCCTGAGGCTGGAAGGTTCTAGAAGCTTTCAAAGTGTATTTTGTCTTCTCTGTTCACTCCAATCTGTCCCTCTCGGTCCTCTCCTGCCAAGTCTACCTCTGCCTTTTCAGGTTGATTGTTCTGAAGAGGAATGCTGGCCTGGACCCAGAAAGGGCCTTAATTGTGATGCCTGAGCTGATGATGGACTTGTTCCTGAGACTTGTTCACAAGTAAACCAAACACATTTGCAATGGGGAAGGATCTGTGGGAGCACATTGCAGTGTGGATTGAATCACCAGCTAATATTACTTTAGTTTTCAAAAGGCTCATTTACTTACTTTAATGAGAGAAAGTGATAGGTCAGAGTACCACTCAGCTCTGGCATATGGTGGTGCCAGGATTTAAATCTGGGACTTTTGAGCCCCAGGCAGGCAAACTTGGTGCACTAAGGCTGCACTGTTTCCCCAACATTAGCTAGCTTTTTTCCCTTTATTTTCTTATAGGGAGGTTATTGGTTTATAGTTCAGTTGTTGGCACATGGGTGCAATTTCTCATCTTGCCAAAAGTTGTCTCAAAAACACTCTCATTTAAAAATTACACCCCATCATGGTGTACCAGGACCTAAAAGACGCCTTTCCTTCACTCCTCTCCCTGTCATCCTTCCCCAGAATCCTTTGCTTTGGTGCAATACACCAAACCAATTCAAGTTTTACTTTCTATTTCCTTTTCTGTTCTTGTTTCTTAAGCTCTGGCCATGAGTGAGATCATCTCATATTCATCCTTCTCTTTTTCACTTATCTCACTTAACATGATTCCCAGAAGAGGTAAAGAAAGAGAATCCCTCATTCTTAATAGCTGAGTAGTATTCCATTGTTTATATAGACCACGGCTTTCTCAGCCACTCATCTGTTGTTGGACACCTAGGTTGCTTCCAAGTTTTGGCTATTACAAATAACCAAAATATTTATATATTCACCAAACTCAGCAGCAAAAACAAACAAAAACAGTCCCATGCAAAAGTGGAGAGAGGATATGGACAGAAACTTCACCAAAGAGACCCAAAAGGCCAATAGATATGAAAACATGCTCCAAGTCACTTATTAGCAACTAGCTTAGTCTGCTGGTTCCAACGTACCCCATTTGGATAGATTTGCAGACATGCTTTTCTCAGTCTTCTTTAAGAAACATTGAGGAGGGACACTCACCTACTATATGTCTGTTCTTCACCTTGTCTCCAGAAGTGTAGCAGGAAAGGAAGTTTCTACTAAGACATAGGTGTGGGAGCTGTGGGACTCCAGGAGACCACAGCTGAGAAAGACATTAACAAATGCAGGGGCCACAGAGATAGGCCAACCTATTAGAGTACAGGACTTACAAGTCTGAGGTTCCCGGTTTGATTCCTAACATCACCATATACTAGAGCTGAGTAATGTGTGTATGTGTGTGTGTGTGTGTGTGTGTGTGTGTGTGTGTGTGTGTGTCCCTTCTATCTCTCTTAAAAACATAATTTAAAAGATGTGAAGAGTTTGGCACAATGTGGTCTGCCTCCAGCTGAGAACCCTTCCTGGGGTATGAAGATTGTGTAAGGTGCTTTTTTCTAGTCCTTGCTCTGTCCCTTTGTCTGAAAGTCTCCCCAAGAACCCATCCCTGATCTCAGACTGAGGAAGATATGCTTGGAACAAGGAGGTGATGACAGGAGTAATGCAAACTAACTTGGAAAAGTATAAGTGCACAGTGACAAACTGATACCCAGGTCATAGGCCCTTTAATCCAAGTGTTGATAGATGGATGATGAAGAGAAAACCCCAAGCACCAAAACCAGCAAACTCTACTTGTTGAGGTAGGTACAATACAATTAAAATGTAATGTTGGGGGAATGGCTCACCATGAGGGCCTGGGTTTGAGACCCAGCAACACAGGGGAGCTTCATGGGCGGCACTGGATGTGTGAGGGAGTTGTTGTGTGCGTGTGTGTGTGTCGGGGGGGGGGGGTTGTTCCATGGATGGTTGAGCAGGACTGTGGCATCTCTCATCTCTCAGCACCATGGACAGCACCAAGGGGGCTCTATAGATGATGGAACAGTGCTGTGGCATTCCCCCCTGCCGCTGCCTCTCTCTGCCCATTCTTCCTTTCCCCTTTCCTGATAAAGAATGAAAGACATGTTGCATTCATGAAATGATGATGATGATGAAAACTTCATTCAGGTCAGTAATAGTCACTTTTGTGTGATGCACCCCCAAATCCCAGGCAACTGGCTGCATGTTCTGATTATAGAGAAATCCTCAGAATTCCACACTTGCAGCTAGAGATTCCTCTAATTAAATCTGCAACAAGATCTATCTCCTCCCTTTGTTCCTCCGACTGAAGCCAACTCATCAGGACTAAGCCTGTCCCCTGGCAGAGCTGCAGTATCTCTACTAGGCTGATAAGAACACAGGGAAGGACTCAGCCTGCCTGAGAATTCATCTCCCAATATCCCTGGGGATCTGGGATTAGAGAAAAGCAGCGGTCACCATCAGGGGCTAGACGAGCCCCTTAACAGGTCTATTTGTCTCTGAGCAGGAAGTGCATTTCCGCAGTGGGTGGTTTGCCCTGACCAGTCCTGCCAAGGAACAGAAATCACTCATGGGCTCCAAGCTGGGGCTGGGCGGCTCTTTCATTTTGCAATCAGGACACACTTTGCAATGAGGGCACAAACACTGCATGTATTCACATAGGTGGTTCTAGACGGAGCATGTTTGCTTGAAATCTGATTGCAGGTAATTAATTGATGTTTTGGTTGTTCAAATGAGAAGGACAGGGAAAGAGAAGAGATCCTCAAACTCTCCACTGTGCTTCACCAACTAGATGGTAGACTGTCAGACATAAGGATGCAGAGAGGCTTTGGCCATCTATCGCCCAGTGCAGAGTGTGGGGTTCTGCAGTTATTTATTTGTTTTTCCATGAGACACTTTGCAAAATATGACTAAGCAAGTGCTGTTCAGTCGGAATAATTTTCACTGCTCCAGGCAACAATATTCCTCAGTCAATTAATTAGATGATTAATAACTCTGGCCTGGGAGTGAATTCAGTCTTTTTTTTTTTCTTTTTTTTGCTGTTCCCTGGACATATTAGGTTTCATTGCTTACAGCTACTGATGGGAAAAACTGAATTACCTGACTACTTGACTGAACAGAAGAGGGTTCAGGTGGCCCTGCACCTCAGCTCACATGAGGGACCCCTCCCATGTGGGCACCACAGGTCCCCATGGGCTCTCTGGCCTTTTGATGGAGAGAGGAAGTGCTCAAAATAAACAATGAACTAAACAGCAGCAAAGTAGCAATATATCTTGGGGCCAGGCAATAGTGCACCTGGTTGAACATACACATTACTGTGTACAAGGACCCAGGTTCAATCCCCTGGTCCCCACTTGAAGGGGAAAAGCTTCAGGACTGAAGGTGTCTCTCTATCTACCCCACCCCCAGTTTTTCTCTGCCTCTATCCAATAATAAATAAGTAAAAATACTTTTTTAAAATTAAAAAAAAGTAGCAATATATCTATCTCTCTATTCAACATGGGACTTGAGCCCAGTCAGGATTCACATTCCTATAAGACTGAATACAAATATAGTATAGGTCAAAATACACCTTTCTGGAAGTTTCAAGGATATACACAGCAAAAGAGATCAAGATAAGATGACCAGGGGCCCAGCAGTCATGCTCTGGTAGAGTACACATGTCACCATGCATAAGGACCCAGGTTCAAATTCCTGCTCCCCACCTGCAGGGGGAGATGCTTCATGAGTGCTGAAGCAGGTGTGCAGGTGTCTTTCTCTCCTGCTCTCTATCTCCCCTCCTCTCTCAATTTCTCCCTGTTCTATCAAATAAAAATATGAGATAGAAAAAAAAAAGCCACTGGGGGAACTGCATTTGTAGTGTCTGCACTGAGCCCAAGCAGTATCCCTGGTGACAAATATATATATATATACAAGAAAAAAAAAAGCATTTAACTCTCAAGCATGAAGTCCCAAATTTGATTCTCTAGCAGCACATGTACCAGGGTGATGTTCTGGTCCTATCTATCTATCTATCTATCTATCTATCTATCTATCTATCTATCTATCTATCTCTTCACTAGTAAACAAATAAATAAGTAAAATGTAAAAAAAATGAATAAAAGAAGACAGAGCAAAAGAGCCTCTTGGGTCAGGCAGATGCACACTCAGGTATCCGATGGAATTTTTGCAAATCCTCTCAACAAACCAAACAGCTTCACTGGATGTTGTCGGAAATCACCAGCTCAGGAAGTTCCCTCCTGTCCCTGCTATGGAAGCTGAAGCCTCAGAGGCAGCACTCTGACCCCAGGCCTTGGGCAGCGAGCTGGGTGGGCGCAGGCTTGTTTGGATAGCTGTCTTCACCCCAACCCCCAGAACTGCTGGCCTTCAGGGAGTCCCTGGTGCTCTGTGCAGAGAGGATGGAGTGAGAGTGTCACACAGTGGGGGAAAGGGAGCTTCAGCTCAGAGCCACCTTCTCCCAGGGCTCTGGGGAGAGGACATGTGAGGGCTCTGAGCACATGCCATCTCTGAAGTCCAGAGATTAGAGGGTGCGTTCTGCACACCCTTGTCCTGGCATGTCTGGTGGCGCATGTGTGGGCACGGTGTCCCCATAAAGTCGCTGCTGGCTGGCCCAGCCATGCACTGTGGGCTCTGACTCACAGGCGGCCTGTGAGTCACAGACTCAGAACAGACAGGACTCAGGGCCAGGGCTGGGGAGAGCAGTGGGGAGGCGCCAGAGACCACAGCCAGTGAGAAGAAAGAAAGGAAGAAAAGACACTTCCCATCACTTGCACTGATGACTTCCCACTATCAAGGATGGGTTTCTCCAGAGCTCTGGGGCCGGGGCGGGGGTGGGGGGAGAGAAGGGCCTTGGCTTTTGATTGTGGGAAACCAAAAGCAGTAAGAGGAGAACTCAGATAACCACAGGCACATCAGCTTGTCACTTCTCACTAGTAGCCCCTCATGGTTTGGGATGGGGGTTATTCTTTGTCTTAATATTTATTTACCTTAGGCTTATTGCTGGGGCTCAGTGCCAGCACTATAAATCCACCACTCCCAGAGGCCACTTAATTTTCTCCTGGTGTTTTATCTTTTTAATTATTTCTTTCTAATTTATTTATTAGATAAGAGAGAGAAATGAGAGAGGAGAGAGAGAAAGAGGAGAGAAAGACACCTGCAGACCTATTTCACCTCTCATGAAGCTCCCCCCCCCCCCCCAATGGAGAACGGGGCCTGAACCCAGGCCACTGTGCTTGGTAATGTGTGTGCTTAACCAGATGCACCACAGCCTGGCCCCCATGTTTTAATACTCTATCAGGGGTTAATAGCTTATAGTACAGACACTGATACACAGGCACAGTCCCTCACCTCCCCATGATGGGGGTCTAGGCATCTGGGAGACACTCACTCTCCCAACTTAGGGCCCCTCCCCCACATACACCCGGGCTCCAATGACCCTTCACCCCCCCTCCCTCCCCAGAGCCCTTTGTTTTGGTGCAATATGCCACCCCCAGTCTAAGTCTCACTTTACTTTTCCCTTGTCATGTTTCTTAAGTTCCGCCTGTGAATGAGATTACTCAGTAGTGGTCCTTCTCGGGTTTTTATGTGTTGCTGGAGAGTGAAGCAAAGGCCTTGCATGATACCACTGAGCTGACTCCCTGGCCTCATTTTGCATTTATCTTGAGACTTTGGGGGAGCAAAGCCCCAGGTCTCAGACATGCATGAGGTCCCTGCTGAACAACCTCCTCAGGACCATTGCTTTCACACCGACATTAGAGACTGAGAGAGGGGAAAGACAGAGACAGAGAAAGAGAGAAAAAAGAGAGATGCTACAGCACCACTCCACCATCCATGGAGCTCCTGTGTAGTGCCAAGGCTTGAACTTGGGGCCTCCTGCATGATAAGGTGCAGATTTGACTGAATGAGCCATCTTCAATCCCCCTTTACTTTTTGGTGTGAAAGAACAGAGGGAGAGACAGGTGGGAAGAAAGAGAGAGCCACCGCAGCACCATCCCCCCATCCACAGAGCTCAGTCTGGGTCTTTAAATGACACAAGAAAACCTACAGTTTGCAGTGAAAGGAATGAGGCTGTGTAGCAGAAGCTCTGCTCACCTTCCCAAAGGAGCGATTTACCCAGGGTGCCCTTTTGCCTACAGGCAGCGAGATGTGTTTGCACAAGCCCTGGGCCCCAGGTACAAGGTACTGGACCTGCTCCCAGTTTATCTGGAACAGGAGCAAGCCTGGTCTTCCTGCTCAGCCTGAGCCTCCCTGCTTGGGGGTGCTGCCCAGCCCTCGCAACCCAGCAAGGGCCAAGGCAGCAGCTGGAGGCCACGGAAATGTCACCCTATCAAGAGAAAAGCTCGTGGACACAGCCTGTAGGAGAGCTGCCAGTTATTCTCTGGTGTACCCCAATTCAACTTCGGTTGAGAAGACCACTCAATTCACAACCCTTCACCACAGGTGATAGTCTGCACTATTTTCTCAGTGACTGTAAAGATGATGTCTTCTTGCTGTTTGCATTTCTATTTCCTTTTTTAATATTACTTACTTTATTTGTTTTGGATAGAAACAGAGAGAGTGGAGTCAGGCGGTAGCACAGCAGGTTAAGCGTAGGTGGTGCAAAGTGCAAGGACCGGAGTTAAGGATCCCGGTTCGAGCACCCGGCTTCCCACCTGTAGGGGCGTCACATCACAGGAGGTGAAGCAGGTCTGTAGGTGTCTATCTTTCTCTCCCCCTCTCTGTCTTCCCCTCCTCTCCCCATTTCTCTCTGTCCTATCCAACAATGATGACATCAATAACTACAATAATAATAATAATAATAAAAAGAAACAGAAATCAGAAAGGAAGGGGATAGAGAAGGAGGTGGAATGAGAGAGAGAGAGAGAGAGATCTGTAACACTGCTTCACCATTTTTGAAGCTTACCCACTTCAGGTGAGGACCAGAGGCTTGAACCTGGGCCCTTGTGCACTGTAATGTGTGCACTTAATCAGGTGCACCAATGCCAATGTTTCTGCTTTTTTTTTTTTTTTTTTTTTTTTTTACAATTTTACTTATTTATTAATGAGGGAAAAAAAGGAGAGAGAAAGAACCAGACATCACTCTGGTTCATGTGCTGCCAGGGATTGAACTCAGGACCTCATACTTGAGAGTCCAGTGCTTTATCCACTGTGCCACCTCCTAGACCACTCCTATGTTTCTATTTCTATACAGCTTCTGTCAAATGTTTTCTTATGTTCTTTTCTATAGAGTTATTTATATTAGTCTAATGAGAGATCTTTACACACTTGACACTTGAGCTCATTGTTGTTTTGTATTCTGAAATAGTCAGCTTATCAGTTTCCTTTGTCTGTGTGTGTTTGGTACTCAAGAGAAATGTGTAAGTCCATGGAGGTGTGAATAGGTGCAGTCTGAATGTACGAAACATGCACAGGGTTTGTTTTCATGAGCTCAGTAAAGCCAGACGTGTCCATCATCTGTGCATGGTTGATAAGCTTCCTCTTTGTCTGGGTTGGCTTTCCAGCTCTGATCTTATGCCCCATCCCATATCGCTCCTTAGTTAGAAAATCAAGCTATCATTTTTAACAGCTGAATAGTATTCTATTGTGTTTAGATACCACAGTATTCTTTTTTAAAAAACTTTTATTTATAAAATGGAAACACTGATAACGCCATAGGATAAGAGGGGTACAATTCCACACAATTCCCACCACCAGGACTCCATATCCCATCCCCTCCCCTGATAGCTTTCCTATTCTTTAACCCTCTGGGAGTATGGACCCAAGGTCATTATGGGGTGCAGAAGGTGGAAGGTCTGGCTTCTGTAGTTGTTTCCCCGCTGAAGATGATGTTCTTAGCCACTCACTTGTCACTGGGCATCTGGGTGGCTTCCAAGTCTGAGACATTATGAATTGTGCTGCTATGAACACTGGTGCACATAATTGCCATTGGATGGACATATTTATTTTTCCTTTAGATATATCTCCAGGAAAGGAATTGCTGGGCCATAGGGTAGGTCTATTTCTAGTCTTCTGAGAATTCTCCTGATTGTTCTTTGCAGGGGTTAAGCCAATTTGCATCCCCACCAGCAGTGGCAGGAGGGTTCTATGCATGTGTCAACAATTGTAGTGGGAACCATTAGCCCACAATAAAATGATAAAGGGAATTTTATTTCTAATCTAAAATTTAAAAAAATAATCTATTTCTTCTGAAAATACTTATAGACTTGCTTTATATATTGTCAAAGGGAGGTTCTAACTACATCTTTTCAAATAGCCAATTATGGTAGTGATATTTCTTGGTTAATTTGTCTTTCCTTAAATGTAAAGAAATGTCACATTTTCCAGTACTGAATGCCTGAATATTTCATTTATTTCAACATGCCCTCCCACTTTCTGTCCATCCTTAGAGTTTTACCATGTGGTGTGGAATAGAGTGAACAAACGCCGTACCTCCTGTTCCACGACGACACTGCCAATAACCATCCTATCAAACAGCACAGACGGGGCCCAGCGCAGGAGCCCCAGGTTAGGCACCCATAGTACCAAGTGCAAGGACTCCGCGCAAGGGTCCTGATTCGAATCCTCAGCTCTCCATCTGCAGGGGTCCCTTCAAAGAGGTGAAACAGGCCTGTAGGTGAATGTCTGTCTCTCTCTCTCCCTCTCTATCATCCCCCCCTCAATTTCTCTCTGTCCTAGCCAATAAAAAAATGGAAAAACTGGCCATCAGGAGCAGTGGATTCATAGTGCAGGCACCAAGTCCCAGAGATAACCCTGGAGACACACACACACACACATACACACACACACAAAGAAAAGACATGGCCCAGAATGTTCAATACCGCTAACATCAATCATGAATAGAAGGGGAAATCAGAGGAAAATCCAGAAGAATCATCTTCAGTTCTAATAAGGAAGAATGATGAAATAAGTGACCATATATATGTTGACTTCCTGTCTGGAACACTTTGTGTTTAAACATTACATATTTATATAGCACGTGGATGTTAAATATATGCAGACAGGCACTATGACGACGTTAAAATGAATTAGATCTACACATAATGAATTAGCATATTTCCCTGAGACAGCTTTCAGATAGAATATTTATACACATGTGTATCTGACTGTGAGTACAGGTAGATCAGAAGGAGTTTGGGATGAATCCTCTAATAGCATGTATATGGAGCTGAGGACATAGCTCAGTGGTGGAGTACAGGAGGGTCTGAATGTCCCAGGTTCGATCCCCAGCACCACAGTGTCCCAGAACTAAGTGAGACTCTAGTCTCTCTCTTTTGTCTAGTCTAGTTTCCAACATTGCAAAGTTCTTTTGTGGAATGATTCCTTCCCTCAAAGAATGTCTTAAAATGTCCTGTAGCCACAGAAATAAATAAATAAATAAACCCACACACCCAGCAATTAAACTTTTCCAACTCCTTGGAGAAGATGCAAATATAACAGTATCACCAGCTGCTTCCTCGTGAGCTCAGCCCAATCAGAGAAACTGAGATGTCATCGCTTCATTTTTTTTTTTTCTTAAAGGACGGTTTACACTTGTAGTCAAGAGCACTGGAGTCAGCAGCTGAGAAGGATTCTTTTTTTTCTTTGTTAATAAGAATTTATTTATTTATTCATGAGAAAGGCCAGAGAAGAGAGATTAAGAACCAGACATCACTCTGGTACATGTGTTGCTGGGGATTGAACTCAGGACCTCATGCTTGAGAATCCAGTGCTTTATCCACTGATCCACCTCCTGGACCACAATTTATTTTACTTTTTACTGAAGGGATCAGAGTTAACAGCTGGCTTGTGTTAGGGGGTTCACTGTACCCCAGGACCCTGGACAGCATGTTAAAGTAACACTTCCCAGTTAAAAAAGAAAAGAAAAAAACCTCAGCAAGTGGAGAACAGCACTTACACAGCAGAGGAATTATCAGACTCAGACTTAGCGCCTTGAAGTAGAATATTTGATGACTATTTAAAAACACTGTGGGGAAGTTTTGTCATTTCTATTCCCAGCATGAGATCACAACATAGACAGGAGAGGTGTTTAGTAAACTCAATAAAGTTATGTAACTTACACAAAGACAGAGAAGGCTTGATTAAATTGCCTGATTTTACTACCTTTTTAAAAAATATATTATTTCCTTTTGTTGCTCTTGTTGTTGTATTGTTGTAGTTATTATTGATGTCATCATTGTTGGATAGGACAGAGAGAAATGGAGAGAGGAGGAGAAGACAGAGAGGAGAAGAGAAAGACAGACACCTGTAGACCTGCTTCATTGCCTTGTGAAGCGACTCCCCAGCAGGTGGGGAGCCAGGGGCTGTAACCAGGATCCTTAGGCTGGTCCTTGCATTTTGCGCCACCTGCACTTAACCCTCTACGCTACCACCTGACTCCCTCTTTACTATCTATTCTTTAGTTGGCTGTCTATCTTTCCCTCTGAAATGTAGCCCATCTCAGTAAGAACATTCGCTGTTTGACTTTGCTATTGTTTTATCAGCATCTGCAATAGAACCTGGTGCCTTCTTCAGCCTCTAGAACAGAAACCAGAGTCTTCAACATCTAGAATGGAATCTGGTATGCCCCCCCATACTAGAACAAAGCCTGGTATTGGCAACATCTAGAATAGAGCCTACTGTTCCCAACTTCTAAAATGGAACATAGAATCTCTTGCATCCAGAATGAGGGTGGGGAACCTTTTTTTTTTCTGTCAACAGTCATTTGTATATTTATATCATCATTTGCAGAACATGCCAAATCATCAACTTAAAAATTAGTACTTAGTAGGGGCTGAGTGGTGGCACACCTGGTTGAATGCACACATTACAGTGTATAAGGATCCAGGTTCAAGTCTCAGATCCCCTCCTGCAGGGGGCAAACCTCACAAGGGGTGGAGCAGAGCTGCAGGTGTCTTTTGCCCTCTCTATCTCATTCTTCCCTCTCAACTTCTCTCTATCTCTATCCAAAATAAATAAATTAATTAAATGTTTTTTAAAATTTTTTTATTTACTTATTCTGTTTTGTTGCCCTTGTTGTTTTATTGTTGTAGTTATTATTGTTGTCGTTGTTGGATAGGACAGAGAGAAATGGAGAGAGGAGGGGAAGACAGAGAGGGGGAGAGAAAGACAGACACCTGCAGACCTGCTTCACCGCCTGTAAAGCGACTCCCCTGCAGGTGGGAAGCTGGGGGCTGGAACTGGGATCCTTACACAGGTCCTTGTACTTTGTGCCATGTGCGCTTAACCCGCTGCACCACTGCCTGACTCCCAAATAAAATGTTTTTCAAATTAGTAGTTAGGGCCTGAAGGTGGCATAGCAGGTTGAGGACACACGTTGCCATATGCAAGGTTGCTGATTCAGGTCTCTGGTGCCCACCTGCACAGGGGAAGCTTCATGGGTGGTTTCTGTCTGTCTCTCTCCCTCTCTGTATCCCCCCCCCAAAAAAGGGGAGACACTGCAGTTCTACTTCATCACTCGCAAAGCTTCAGTGTCATCATCATCTTCAAAGCTTCCTGAAGTTCTGAAGCCAACTACCAGAATATAGAAGGTGAGGGACAGTGAAGAGCCAGAGTGGTGAGGAGAGATTTTCAGGCAGGTGGGTTACATGTACAAATACCCAGAGGTAGGAAGGGACACAGAGGAGAGGCCAGTGCAGCCCAGGCCAGAGAGCAGGGAGCCCTAGGCTGCAGATGGGGCTGGATGTCTGGTACCTTCTTTCCACTCCACATCCATCAAAGCAGTGCTGGCTACCCAGCTGGTCCACCACCACCAATTTGTCCTGCAGTGTGATCAAATCCGATTAAAAATAAAATTCAAGAGACACCAGGTGGTGTTCCAGTTGCACATGCAAACATTACCATGAGCAAGGACCAGGGTTCGAGCCCCCACCTGGAGGGAGGACACTTTATGAGTTGTGAAACAGGTCTGCAAGTGTATTTTTTATCTATCTATCTATCTATCATCTATCTATCTATCTATCTATCTATCTATCTATCTATCTATCTATCTATCTATCCAAATATCTATTTAATCTGCCATCTACCTATCTATCATCTATTTATCTATCTCTGTCTCCCCCTTTCCTCTCAGTTTGTCTGTCTTTTCAAATAGATAATTTTTTCAAAAAGCATTAATGGGAAGGGAAGGAGCCAGGTGGTGGTCTACCTGGTTAAGCATTCACATTACAGTGAGCAAGGACCCAGGTTCAAGCCCCCAGTCCCCACTGGCAGGGGAAAAGCTTCACAAGTGGTGAAGCAGGGCTGCAGGTGTCTCTCTGTCTCTCCCTCTCTATCTTCTCTCACCCTCTCAATTTCACTCTGTCTCTATCCAATAATATTTTTTTTAAAAAAAAAGGGGGGGAGGAAGAGAGAGGAGGAGAAGAGAAAAAGTGGGATCCATATTATTAGCCGTGGTAGAAAAGAGGGCTAGGCAGAGGAATCAAAGTCCCGTTTGCCACTAGCTCAGTTTGTTTTTCTTTCCTGCCCCAAGTCAAGATCAAAATAGATCACCATCCCTGCCAGTGGGTCAATGAATAAAATACACTTTGTGCCCAGTGTTCCAAGTGGCCAGTGGACCTGATCAGCTGCGCTGAGGAGTGGGAGAAGGGATAATGACTTTAGCAACAGAGCTGTAAGCACACCCCAGCTATGTCCCACATGCAGCCATGGAAGTCACACCTGGACTCCTCTGAGACCCTGTCTCTCTGCTCCATGTTATCAAAGTGTCCTCATGTGTACTGTGTACCTTGGAATCAAAGGAACTTGCTGGGGGCAGGGGGTTGAGGGGGTGAGTTAGTCCCCAAAGAGATCACTGGCAGAGATACTTGGTTAATGATTCCACAGAGGCTCAGAATTGTTTTTCCAGGACTGTTTGCTCTTATCTCAAGTAAAAAAGTGTAGGGCTTACAAAACTAATATTTCCTTTCAGGGGACCCTGCAGAGAGCACAGGGGCTAATATCCATTCTTTTACCCCTCATTCCATTTTTATGGTTCAAATATGCTCTTTATTTTCCAGGGTATGATGATGGTGCTTCCACTCAATTATGACTTGAAAAGAAAAAGGTTCATTGTCTGCATTTCCAGGATAAGTCATTCAGCATGTGTCTGTACTGGTGACATTGGCTAGTCATGAATGACTCTTGTTTCTCCTTAATTAGGGCCTGTTTTATATTTTATGCCAAGTCTCTTTGCTATTTTTTTTACCATTCTTGGATGTATTATTGTTGCCAGTGTTGTTTTTGATCCATTTTCACACCCACCCACCCCCGGAAAATATTTCATTTATTTGGATATGTTTAAAGGAACAAAGTCTACCATCCTCTCTTACATCTTCTCTGTTATTTCTTTCACTCAACCCCTTGTCCCTTACAGACACTTGATTCTGTTGTCAATGTACACTGGTTTGCTGTTATTTCATTTTTCTGTTCACCAGTTTTATACCCCTTTATACCCATGCACACATGGGTGAAATCATCCAATACCTGCCTTTCTTCTTATTGTTACTAAATCCAAAGTCTTTCTCTGTTTTTTACCATAACACTGCTTCATCTCTGGTTTATGGTGGTGCAGGAGATTGAACCTGGAACTTTGGAGCCTCAGGCATGAAAATATCCTTGCAAAACCATTATGTTATCTACTCCACCCCAAATCCAAGGTTAACGCTTACCTTTCAGAAGTCTGATTAACTGACAGACAAGAGCTGATGTGAGAAAAGTAGGTTTAGTTGAGTGCTACTCAAATCTAAGATAGAAGACTCCTGTCTCAGATAACTATCTTCCTCTCAGGTTATTCAGTGAGAAAATTAAAGCCCTTGTAATGTCATAATATTTTGCTTTATATCTTCTATGCAAAAATGTGCCTTGACTTTTCTGACAACCACATATATATATGTGTATGTGTGTGTTATTATTTTAGAATACATATTTTGTTTATTTTGTTCTCTCTCCTGATTTTAACTCTGTCTTTTGTTATAAATGAGAAACGAGTGCTTTGTTTTTACTTCTTGAGAAATTTGGACATTTAAGATCTGATTATAGTTTCAAAATCTTTATAGCATCTCAAACAATGTCAGGAAATTGTGAGGATGTGGTTGAGCTTGGCAGGGCTTGACCTGAGGAGTGCGTCTATCCTGTCAGTCTCTCTCTCTACCGAGAGGTTGAGCAAGGAGGGACAGGAGTAACCCCAAAAGTTTAACCCATCTATCAGACTCCCTGCCTCACAAAGCACCTTGCATTCTTGATACTATGGCCATTAGATAAAAAGAAAGGGGGAGATGTTGGGAAATTGTGAGGAGCCTCACAAAGCACCCTGAATTCCTGATACTATGGCCTATCTACATAATCATTGTTTCACCTGAAAAATCCCTACCCATTCCATTCCTTTGATCTATCTTCTTTCTACCCTCAAGATCCTCCCTTCCTGCAGGGTAATATTAATCCTACCAGTTAAAACCCTCACAACAGTTGCTAAGGAAGTTTCTACCTTCCCAGCCCCCTTTTGCCTTTCTCTGCCCCTTTCCTAGCCATTTCCGTTTCTGACTTGCCACTTCCAGGTCTGTCCTTTAAAACCCTTGGCTCTCTGACCAATAAAGGTATTGCATTATCTTGCTATCATGTGTCTGTTCCTGAGTCATCTCCCTCACGTCATTGAATGAGTAACAGGCCAGGCTGGCTCCAGTTGAGTTCTCTCCAACCCAGAGAGCATGCTCCCAGGAAGTGGCACCCCCATGCTAGCCCAGCAAAACAAGACTTGAAGGACTGTAGATTATGTATTTTTACACTGAAAGAATAACCAAGTATTTTGCTTCCTTTGGTGGAACATGAAGATTAATCAAGTTTGGGAGCCAGGAAGTGGTGCACCAGGTTAAGCTCAGATAGTAGAAAGTGGAAGAACCTACTCAAGGATCCTGGGTTTAAGCCCTTGGCTCCCCACCTGCAGTAGGGGCTCACTTCACAAGCAGCGAAGCAGGTGTTCAGGTGTCTATTTTTCTCTCCCCCCTCTATCTTCCCCTCCCCTCTCAATTTCTCTCCGTTCTATCCAATAAAATGGAAAAAAAATGGCTGCAGAATTCATAGTGCTGGCACTGAGCCCCAACGATAACATTAGAGGCAAAAAAAAATATTACTCAAGTTTGAGCTTATTTTTCTAATGCCTCCTGAACTTGAGTGATTTTATTCAATATCTATGATTGCAAGTGCGTCATATCATTACACAAGTTTTTATTATTGATTTATTACCAGTTTTATTTATTCTTCATGATTTCAAGACCATATATGAGTCTAAAAGAATTGTTGTGAGTTACTGTTGTGCTTAACTGATTTATTTCTCATTACCTGTCCAATTTCTTTAAATAAAAATCATTCTTCAATATGCTCCTGTGAATCTTAAGGGCATTTCTAACTTATTGTTTTAGAAAGGACATTATGATGTACAACTACGAGAGGTTGTGTGCTATGAATAGTTCTAGCACCTTACTTTGTAAATACCAAGTGTAAAGTCTCCAGACTAAAAATATTTTGAAGGATAGCATCTTACTGCTTTTCTTTAAATTAATTTTTTATGTTGATACAAAGAAGTCTATGGTTAAATTGATTTTTATTCCTTTGTAGGTGACACATTCCATATTTGAGATTTGTTCTCATCTCTTCTTAGGTATTTGTAAAATTCCTGTAGGGCAGGTGGTTGTGCAGCAGACTAAGTGCACATGGCACAAAGCACAAGGACCAGCATAAAGATCCCAGTTCCAGCGCCCGGCTCCCCACCTGTAGGGGAGTCACTTCACAGATGGTGAAAGAGGTCTGCAGGTGTCTCTCTTTCTCTCCTCCTCTCTGCCTACCCCTCCTCTCTTAATTTCTCTCTGTCCTATTCAACAATGACAGCAATAACAATAATAAAAGCAGCAACAACAACAAAACAACAAGAGCAACAAAAGGGGGGAATTCCTTTAGAGCAGTTGGCTTCTAATTTTTCTTTTTTTTTGCCTCCAGGTTTATCGCTGGGTCTCAGTGCCTGCACTACAAATCCACTACTCCTGTAGCCATTTTTTTCTATTTTTTTTTTTTTTGATAGGACAGAAAGAAATTGAGAGAGGAAGGAGAGACACAGAGATGTCTGCAGGCCCTTTCCTCCTACAGGTGGGGAGCAGGGCTCGAACCCAGTTCCTGTCTCAGGTCTTTGCACTTCGCACTATGTGCTCTTAACCCAGTGTGCTGCCACTCAGCTCCTAGCATTTGGCTTTTTAAAAATGCAGTTCAGATCATTGCACATGTCACCTGCTCTTAATTTTGTTAATCGTTTGACGATGCCACATTCAAGTATTACTAGGTTTGAAAAAATGGTTTAAAGTTCTGTTTTCTTGGGGCCAATGGGGCAGAGGTCAGAGTGCAAAGAAAGAAAAAAGTTCTTATTTAAATACCTTTTTTCTGTATTTATTTATTGTTTGTTTTTCCTTTGGAGGAATATCGTCAGGTTGAGTTTCTGTGATCTCGTTTCTCTGTTATCTCTCAAGCTCTCCCTCCACAGGACTGGCTGTGCTGCAGAAAGACAGATGTCTGTGCTTTGCCTTGGACAGAACTTTGATTTCACCCTGATGCTTTGATTCCCATAAAACCCTTCAACCTCTCCTTTTATACTCCCCATCCTGCCTAGCTAACTTAAAAAGGAAAAAGAGGGAACATCTTTTGCTTTGCAATAAACAAAATGGAGGGTGGGGGGAGTCAGGCAGAGGTAGCACAGCGGATTAAGCACACGTGATGCAAAGCACAAGGACCAGCATAAAGATCCCGGTTTGAGCCCCCGGCTCCCCACCTGCAGGGGAGTCCCTTCACAGGCAGTGAAGCAGGTCTGCAGGTGTCTCTCCCCCTCCCTATCTTCCCCTCCTCTCTCCATTTCTCTCTGTCCTATACAACGATGACATCAATAATAACAACAATAATAACTACAACAATATAAAACAAGGGCAACAAAAGGGAATAAATAAATAAGCATTAAAAAAAAAAGTGGAGGGTGGGCAGATAACATAGTGGTTCTGCAAAAAGACTTTCATGCCTGAGGCTCTGAAGTCCCAGGTTCAGTCCTCAGCACCACTACTAACCAAAGCTGAGCAGTGCTCTGGTCTCTTTGTAGCTTTTCCTCTGTATCTCTCTCTCATGAAAATAAAACAAATAAAATGTATTTGTAAGAAAATGTATTTAAAAAATATTTTAAAAAGTAAAGTGGATTTATTTATTTAATTTTGCCAGAGCACTGCTCAGCTCATAGTGGTGTGGGGGATTGAACCTGGGAGCCTCAGGCAGGATAGTTCATAACTATTATGCTGCCTCTCCCCCCCCCCTTTTTCTTCAGTTTCTTATTGGGAGGTTAGTGGTTTACAGGACAATTGTTGGCACATGGGTACAGGTTCTCATCTCACCAACAGTGTTTGGTGTCTCCAAACACTCTCACCCCCAACTGAGGGCCATCATCACGTGCCAGGACCTGACAGACACCCCACCCCACCCCCTCCCTGTCCTCCTTCCCCAGAGTCCTTTGCTTTGGTGCAGTATGCTCCACCAGCCCAAGTCTGACTTCATGTGTCCCTGTTCAATTTTTGTTTCTTAAATTCTTCAGCGAGTAAAGTAACACTCAGGGTTGCTCTTTTCCTGGAGAGTTCTACAGGTGCTTTCTATTCTCTGTGACTCAGCTTCACTGAGTGTGTGTGTGTGTGTGTGTGTGTGTGTGTGTGTGTGTGTGTGTGTGTGTGTGTGAAAGAGAGAGAGAGAGAGGCTTAGCTCTTGCCCCTATTAACACCCAGAGGAGTCCTTTACAGATACACGGCCAGCTGTTTGGAGTGTCTTGTCCTGGCTGTTATCACAAGTGATGTTATAATTGCAGCATTCTCGGCTTTGTGTTTTAAAATTAATCTTTAAAGTGGAGGTTTAGCAGCTTGTATTTTGGGTTGTCTGGCTATTTTTATTCCCATTTGTATCTGAACAGATGAAGGAGTAAGATGTAGGCTATGAAATACACCAGTTTCACAACACATCTCCCACACCAGGCTCCTCCTGTCTCCCCACCCCTGCTTTTTTCTTTATTTTTTTCTTTCTCCCTTTATTTTTTTTCTTTCCCTTCCTTTCTTTCTTTCTCTCTTTCTTTTTTTAAAATTTCTTCTAGGAAGTCCTTTCTTCCGATTCACAGAGGCTCTGAAGTACCTCCCCCACCACCACCACCCTGCCCCACACAGGCAGGACTTAAACCTTTTGCCCTGGGATATAAATGAGGAAAGGATGTTCACACACAAACCTGGAAACAAACGTCCTAGGCAGTTTCATTCATAAACCCGAAACTGCACACAACAGAAACCAAAACTCTTCTCACGACAGCTTGTAGGCTTCAGTGAGCCTCGCAGTCAGCACATCCGTCGGCTCTCTGCTGATCTGTGTGCCCCTAGTCCTGACAGTGTCCCCCCTCGGCCTCCCAGCTTCCTCCCTGGTAACCACTGATCCTTCTTGGCGTCCCAAAGTTTGATTTAGTACATTTGTGTGTTTGTCATCACTGAATTCCTATGAGTGAAATCACAGGTGCTGTTCTTTCTCCATTTGGGTTATTTCACTGAGCATAATGGCCTCTGGGTTCACCTGTGTTGTTACAAATAGAAAGATACCATATCTTTTTTTTTTTTTTTAACAGGGCCAGATGGTGGTGTATCTGGTTGAGCACACAGGTGACAATGCACAAGGACTCAAGTTTGAGCCCCTCGTCCCCACCTGCAGGGGGGAATGCTTTGCAAGTGGTGAAGCAGGGCTGCAGGTGTCTCTCTGTCCTCTCTCTATCACCCCCTTCTCAATTTCTCTCTGTTCTATCACATAAAATAAAGTTAATTAAAAAAAAAAAAGATACCTTCTTTTTCATAGCAGAGTAGTACACTATTGTGAAAATAGACCGCAACTTCTTTACTTGCCAAAGGGCACTGAAGTCACACACACACACACACACACACACACACACACACACACACACACACACACGTGAATCTTTTTTTTTCTATTTTATTCACCAGGACAGAGAGAAGTTGAAAGGAGAGGGGGGATAGAGAGGGGAGAAAAAGATAGGCACCTGCAGACCTGCTTCACCACTTGTGTCGTGTCCTTCCTGAAGGTGTGGAGTGGATGTTCAAAAGGCCCTTGCACATAATATGTGTGCTTAGCTGTGTATACCACCACCCGGCCCCCAGTGAATCTTTGCAAAATTAAACTGAGTGGAGATCTCAGAGGTGGCCCAGTAGCTAGATTATCAGACTTAGAAGCCTGAAGTCCCAAGTCTGATTCTCAGCAGTACATATGCCAGAGTGATTCTCTGTCTCTCTCTCTTTGAAGATGGTCTCTGCTGCATGTCAACTGCACATGGAAGTCTAGAATCATCAGGAGTTGCATGGTAGTGCAGCAGGTTGAGTGCACGTGGTGCGAAGTGCAAGGACCAGCATAAGGATCTCAGTTCCAGCCCCCGGCTCCCCACCTGCAGGGGAGTCGCTTTACAGGCGGTGAAGCAGGTCTGCAGGTGTCTATCTTTCTCTCTCCTTCTCTGTCTTCCCCTCTTCTCTCCATTTCTTTGTCCTATCCAACAACAACATCAATAACAACAATAATAACTACAACAACAAATAAAAAAACAAGGGCAACAAAAGGGAAAATAAATAAAATTTTTTTTTAAAAAATCTAGAATCACCTCAGAAGTGAAGGTATTTTCAAAGACCCTGTGCAGGACACCCATTAGATTCTACTCTCCACACTTCTGTGCTCATTTCACCTCCACTGCCTGGAACACATGCACCCAGTTCTTTCTGACACCCTTAGACTCCAGCCAGCGGAGATCCAGGCCAGCTGCTCACTTGACCTCACTGCTCCATTCGGTCACATCATTTCTACACACAGGCCATACATCCGGTGCATGTGATGCACTGAACACGAAGATCTGATCCTTTCTCCAGGGGCTGACAACACATGCACCTTCCAGAACAAGTCTATGAGCCATTACGGTGCAGATGTCACAAGAGAAGAGAGAGACAGGTCCAGTTCCAGGGAGAGACACTGGAAATATTCCACATATGCCAATCCAAGTACTCCACATCCTAAAAGAGGTTGTGACTTTTCAAGAGGTCGAAGGCAGTCGGTCATCATGATGAGCTCCTGGGAACGGGGTTCTTGAAAAAAAACCGAGACCACACACACACACACATACACACGCATACACACATACACATGCATAAACAAACACACACATACACACATACACACACATACACACACATACACACACACACACACACACACACACACACTTCATCTTGAAGGAGGAGATGGAAGTTAGAAGACTGAGGAGTACAGGACACAGGACCCCACCTTTGCCTCTGCTCTGGAAGATGGGAGGTGCAGTAGTTGGCAGAAAAATCTACTAACATTGCAAGTAGATAGATAACTAAAGAGAGAGTGTGTGGGGACAACTCAGTGTGGAAGGAAGCCCAAGGGTCCTACCCTCCTTCTCCTACCCCAAGAAAAAAGTGACTGAAAGGCAAGGTAAGAATTTGAGGAGGAAATGGAGCAGGAGTAGAGCTAGGGAGTGTATTGCATAGGAGTTGAGAACAGGCTTCACTCTAAAACAGCAGTGATAGGGACTGCCCCACTCTCTGAAGGGAGGCTAGGTCAGCCTGCTCTGCCACTCGAGGAAGGCTGGTCCTGAAATGAGTGCAGCCTAGAATGTCCC